>NW_027364790.1:0-175617 GCF_046119375.1 Phyllobates terribilis
TTTTCCTGTTAATCCTAGCATGATAAAGAAGATTCAAAGAGAGTGAGATGCCAGCTCCTTTCATTCAGTCAGTAGCTTCAAACATTTCTGGTATATGAAAACCATGTTTTTCAATGGCAAAAATCAATGAATATTGTAAATGCACAAACAGTAATATCTCCACATTGCACGGTGCAATTCTGAAATTTGTAGCTTTTTCCTGTTAATCCTAGCATGATAAAGAAGATTCAAAGAGAGTGAGATGCCAGCTCCTTTCATTCAGTCAGTAGCTTCAAACATTTCTGGTATATGAAAAACATGTTTTTCAATGGCAAAAATCAATGAATATTGTAAATGCACAAACAGTAATATCTCCACATTGCAAGGTGCAATTCTGAAATTTTTTGCTTTTTCCTGTTAATCCTAGCATGATAAAGAAGATTCAAAGAGAGTGAGATGCCAGCTCCTTTCATTCAATCAGTAGCTTCAAACATTTCTGGTATATGAAAAACATGTTTTTCAATGGCAAAAATCAATGAATATTGTAAATGCACAAACAGTAATATCTCCGCATTGCAAGGTGCAATTCTGAAATTTTTTGCTTTTTCCTGCTAATCCTAGCATGATAAAGAAGATTCAAAGAGAGTGAGATGCCAGCTCCTTTCATTCAGTCAGTAGCTTCAAACATTTCTGGTATATGAAAAACATGTTTTTCAATGGCAAAAATCAATGAATATTGTAAATGCACAAACAGTAATATCTCCACATTGCACGGTGCAATTCTGAAATTTTTAGCTTTTTCCTGCTAATCCTAGCATGATAAAGAAGATTCAAAGAGAGTGAGATGCCAGCTCCTTTCATTCAGTCAGTAGCTTCAACCATTTCTGGTATATGAAAAACATGTTTTTCAATGGCAAAAATCAATGAATATTGTAAATGCACAAACAGTAATATCTCCACATTGCACGGTGCAATTCTGAAATTTTTAGCTTTTTCCTGTTAATCCTAGCATGATAAAGAAGATTCAAAGAGAGTGAGATGCCAGCTCCTTTCATTCAGTCAGTAGCTTCAAACATTTCTGGTATATGAAAAACATGTTTTTCAATGGCAAAAATCAATGAATATTGTAAATGCACAAACAGTAATATCTCCACATTGCACGGTGCAATTCTGAAATTTTTAGCTTTTTCCTGTTAATCCTAGCATGATAAAGAAGATTCAAAGAGAGTGAGATGCCAGCTCCTTTCATTCAGTCAGTAGCTTCAAACATTTCTGGTATATGAAAAACATGTTTTTCAATGGCAAAAATCAATGAATATTGTAAATGCACAAACAGTAATATCTCCACATTGCAAGGTGCAATTCTGAAATTTTTTGCTTTTTCCTGTTAATCCTAGCATGATAAAGAAGATTCAAAGAGAGTGAGATGCCAGCTCCTTTCATTCAGTCAGTAGCTTCAAACATTTCTGGTATATGAAAAACATGTTTTTCAATGGCAAAAATCAATGAATATTGTAAAGCACAAACAGTAATATCTCCACATTGCACGGTGCAATTCTGAAATTTTTAGCTTTTTCCTGTTAATCCTAGCATGATAAAGAAGATTCAAAGAGAGTGAGATGCCAGCTCCTTTCATTCAGTCAGTAGCTTCAAACATTTCTGGTATATGAAAAGCATGTTTTTCAATGGCAAAAATCAATGAATATTGTAAATGCACAAACAGTAATATCTCCACATTGCAAGGTGCAATTCTGAAATTTTTTGCTTTTTCCTGCTAATCCTAGCATGATAAAGAAGATTCAAAGAGAGTGAGATGCCAGCTCCTTTCATTCAGTCAGTAGCTTCAAACATTTCTGGTATATGAAAAACATGTTTTTCAATGGCAAAAATCAATGAATATTGTAAATGCACAAACAGTAATATCTCCACATTGCACGGTGCAATTCTGAAATTTTTAGCTTTTTCCTGTTAATCCTAGCATGATAAAGAAGATTCAAAGAGAGTGAGATGCCAGCTCCTTTCATTCAGTCAGTAGCTTCAAACATTTCTGGTATATGAAAAACATGTTTTTCAATGGCAAAAATCAATGAATATTGTAAATGCACAAACAGTAATATCTCCACATTGCAAGGTGCAATTCTGAAATTTTTTTGCTTTTTCCTGTTAATCCTAGCATGATAAAGAAGATTCAAAGAGAGTGAGATGCCAGCTCCTTTCATTCAGTCAGTAGCTTCAAACATTTCTGGTATATGAAAAACGTTTTTCAATGGCAAAAATCAATGAATATTGTAAATGCACAAACAGTAATATCTCCACATTGCACGGTGCAATTCTGAAATTTTTAGCTTTTTCCTGTTAATCCTAGCATGATAAAGAAGATTCAAAGAGAGTGAGATGCCAGCTCCTTTCATTCAGTCAGTAGCTTCAAACATTTCTGGTATATGAAAAACATGTTTTTCAATGGCAAAAATCAATGAATATTGTAAATGCACAAACAGTAATATCTCCACATTGCAAGGTGCAATTCTGAAATTTTTTGCTTTTTCCTGCTAATCCTAGCATGATAAAGAAGATTCAAAGAGAGTGAGATGCCAGCTCCTTTCATTCAGTCAGTAGCTTCAAACATTTCTGGTATATGAAAACCATGTTTTTCAATGGCAAAAATCAATGAATATTGTAAATGCACAAACAGTAATATCTCCACATTGCACGGTGCAATTCTGAAATTTGTAGCTTTTTCCTGTTAATCCTAGCATGATAAAGAAGATTCAAAGAGAGTGAGATGCCAGCTCCTTTCATTCAGTCAGTAGCTTCAAACATTTCTGGTATATGAAAAACATGTTTTTCAATGGCAAAAATCAATGAATATTGTAAATGCACAAACAGTAATATCTCCACATTGCAAGGTGCAATTCTGAAATTTTTTGCTTTTTCCTGTTAATCCTAGCATGATAAAGAAGATTCAAAGAGAGTGAGATGCCAGCTCCTTTCATTCAATCAGTAGCTTCAAACATTTCTGGTATATGAAAAACATGTTTTTCAATGGCAAAAATCAATGAATATTGTAAATGCACAAACAGTAATATCTCCGCATTGCAAGGTGCAATTCTGAAATTTTTTGCTTTTTCCTGCTAATCCTAGCATGATAAAGAAGATTCAAAGAGAGTGAGATGCCAGCTCCTTTCATTCAGTCAGTAGCTTCAAACATTTCTGGTATATGAAAAACATGTTTTTCAATGGCAAAAATCAATGAATATTGTAAATGCACAAACAGTAATATCTCCACATTGCACGGTGCAATTCTGAAATTTTTAGCTTTTTCCTGCTAATCCTAGCATGATAAAGAAGATTCAAAGAGAGTGAGATGCCAGCTCCTTTCATTCAGTCAGTAGCTTCAAACATTTCTGGTATATGAAAAACATGTTTTTCAATGGCAAAAATCAATGAATATTGTAAATGCACAAACAGTAATATCTCCACATTGCACGTTGCAATTCTGAAATTTTTAGCTTTTTCCTGTTAATCCTAGCATGATAAAGAAGATTCAAAGAGAGTGAGATGCCAGCTCCTTTCATTCAGTCAGTAGCTTCAAACATTTCTGGTATATGAAAAACATGTTTTTCAATGGCAAAAATCAATGAATATTGTAAATGCACAAACAGTAATATCTCCACATTGCACGGTGCAATTCTGAAATTTTTAGCTTTTTCCTGTTAATCCTAGCATGATAAAGAAGATTCAAAGAGAGTGAGATGCCAGCTCCTTTCATTCAGTCAGTAGCTTCAAACATTTCTGGTATATGAAAAACATGTTTTTCAATGGCAAAAATCAATGAATATTGTAAATGCACAAACAGTAATATCTCCACATTGCAAGGTGCAATTCTGAAATTTTTTGCTTTTTCCTGTTAATCCTAGCATGATAAAGATTCAAAGAGAGTGAGATGCCAGCTCCTTTCATTCAGTCAGTAGCTTCAAACATTTCTGGTATATGAAAAACATGTTTTTCAATGGCAAAAATCAATGAATATTGTAAATGCACAAACAGTAATATCTCCACATTGCACGGTGCAATTCTGAAATTTTTAGCTTTTTCCTGTTAATCCTAGCATGATAAAGAAGATTCAAAGAGAGTGAGATGCCAGCTCCTTTCATTCAGTCAGTAGCTTCAAACATTTCTGGTATATGAAAAACATGTTTTTCAATGGCAAAAATCAATGAATATTGTAAATGCACAAACAGTAATATCTCCACATTGCAAGGTGCAATTCTGAAATTTTTTGCTTTTTCCTGTTAATCCTAGCATGATAAAGAAGATTCAAAGAGAGTGAGATGCCAGCTCCTTTCATTCAGTCAGTAGCTTCAAACATTTCTGGTATATGAAAAACATGTTTTTCAATGGCAAAAATCAATGAATATTGTAAATGCACAAACAGTAATATCTCCACATTGCAAGGTGCAATTCTGAAATTTTTTGCTTTTTCCTGCTAATCCTAGCATGATAAAGAAGATTCAAAGAGAGTGAGATGCCAGCTCCTTTTATTCAGTCAGTAGCTTCAAACATTTCTGGTATATGAAAAACGTTTTTCAATGGCAAAAATCAATGAATATTGTAAATGCACAAACAGTAATATCTCCACATTGCACGGTGCAATTCTGAAATTTTTAGCTTTTTCCTGTTAATCCTAGCATGATAAAGAAGATTCAAAGAGAGTGAGATGCCAGCTCCTTTCATTCAGTCAGTAGCTTCAAACATTTCTGGTATATGAAAAACATGTTTTTCAATGGCAAAAATCAATGAATATTGTAAATGCACAAACAGTAATATCTCCACATTGCAAAGTGCAATTCTGAAATTTTTTGCTTTTTCCTGCTAATCCTAACATGATAAAGAAGATTCAAAGAGAGTGAGATGCCAGCTCCTTTCATTCAGTCAGTAGCTTCAAACATTTCTGGTATATGAAAAACATGTTTTTCAATGGCAAAAATCAATGAATATTGTAAAAGCACAAACAGTAATATCTCCACATTGCACGGTGCAATTCTGAAATTTTTAGCTTTTTCCTGTTAATCCTAGCATGATAAAGAAGATTCAAAGAGTGAGATGCCAGCTCCTTTCATTCAGTCAGTAGCTTCAAACATTTCTGGTATATGAAAAACATGTTTTTCAATGGCAAAAATCAATGAATATTGTAAATGCACAAACAGTAATATCTCCACATTGCAAAGTGCAATTCTGAAATTTTTTGCTTTTTCCTGCTAATCCTAGCATGATAAAGAAGATTCAAAGAGAGTGAGATGCCAGCTCCTTTCATTCAGTCAGTAGCTTCAAACATTTCTGGTATATGAAAAACATGTTTTTCAATGGCAAAAATCAATGAATATTGTAAAAGCACAAACAGTAATATCTCCACATTGCACGGTGCAATTCTGAAATTTTTAGCTTTTTCCTGTTAATCCTAGCATGATAAAGAAGATTCAAAGAGAGTGAGATGCCAGCTCCTTTCATTCAGTCAGTAGCTTCAAACATTTCTGGTATATGAAAAACATGTTTTTCAATGGCAAAAATCAATGAATATTGTAAATGCACAAACAGTAATATCTCCACATTGCAAGGTGCAATTCTGAAATTTTTTGCTTTTTCCTGCTAATCCTAGCATGATAAAGAAGATTCAAAGAGAGTGAGATGCCAGCTCCTTTCATTCAGTCAGTAGCTTCAAACATTTCTGGTATATGAAAAACATGTTTTTCAATGGCAAAAATCAATGAATATTGTAAATGCACAAACAGTAATATCTCCACATTGCACGGTGCAATTCTGAAATTTTTAGCTTTTTCCTGTTAATCCTAGCATGATAAAGAAGATTCAAAGAGAGTGAGATGCCAGCTCCTTTCATTCAGTCAGTAGCTTCAAACATTTCTGGTATATGAAAAACATGTTTTTCAATGGCAAAAATCAATGAATATTGTAAATGCACAAACAGTAATATCTCCACATTGCAAGGTGCAATTCTGAAATTTTTTGCTTTTTCCTGTTAATCCTAGCATGATAAAGAAGATTCAAAGAGAGTGAGATGCCAGCTCCTTTCATTCAGTCAGTAGCTTCAAACATTTCTGGTATATGAAAACCATGTTTTTCAATGGCAAAAATCAATGAATATTGTAAATGCACAAACAGTAATATCTCCACATTGCACGGTGCAATTCTGAAATTTGTAGCTTTTTCCTGTTAATCCTAGCATGATAAAGAAGATTCAAAGAGAGTGAGATGCCAGCTCCTTTCATTCAGTCAGTAGCTTCAAACATTTCTGGTATATGAAAAACATGTTTTTCAATGGCAAAAATCAATGAATATTGTAAATGCACAAACAGTAATATCTCCACATTGCAAGGTGCAATTCTGAAATTTTTTGCTTTTTCCTGTTAATCCTAGCATGATAAAGAAGATTCAAAGAGAGTGAGATGCCAGCTCCTTTCATTCAATCAGTAGCTTCAAACATTTCTGGTATATGAAAAACATGTTTTTCAATGGCAAAAATCAATGAATATTGTAAATGCACAAACAGTAATATCTCCGCATTGCAAGGTGCAATTCTGAAATTTTTTGCTTTTTCCTGCTAATCCTAGCATGATAAAGAAGATTCAAAGAGAGTGAGATGCCAGCTCCTTTCATTCAGTCAGTAGCTTCAAACATTTCTGGTATATGAAAAACATGTTTTTCAATGGCAAAAATCAATGAATATTGTAAATGCACAAACAGTAATATCTCCACATTGCACGGTGCAATTCTGAAATTTTTAGCTTTTTCCTGCTAATCCTAGCATGATAAAGAAGATTCAAAGAGAGTGAGATGCCAGCTCCTTTCATTCAGTCAGTAGCTTCAACCATTTCTGGTATATGAAAAACATGTTTTTCAATGGCAAAAATCAATGAATATTGTAAATGCACAAACAGTAATATCTCCACATTGCACGGTGCAATTCTGAAATTTTTAGCTTTTTCCTGTTAATCCTAGCATGATAAAGAAGATTCAAAGAGAGTGAGATGCCAGCTCCTTTCATTCAGTCAGTAGCTTCAAACATTTCTGGTATATGAAAAACATGTTTTTCAATGGCAAAAATCAATGAATATTGTAAATGCACAAACAGTAATATCTCCACATTGCACGGTGCAATTCTGAAATTTTTAGCTTTTTCCTGTTAATCCTAGCATGATAAAGAAGATTCAAAGAGAGTGAGATGCCAGCTCCTTTCATTCAGTCAGTAGCTTCAAACATTTCTGGTATATGAAAAACATGTTTTTCAATGGCAAAAATCAATGAATATTGTAAATGCACAAACAGTAATATCTCCACATTGCAAGGTGCAATTCTGAAATTTTTTGCTTTTTCCTGTTAATCCTAGCATGATAAAGAAGATTCAAAGAGAGTGAGATGCCAGCTCCTTTCATTCAGTCAGTAGCTTCAAACATTTCTGGTATATGAAAAACGTTTTTCAATGGCAAAAATCAATGAATATTGTAAATGCACAAACAGTAATATCTCCACATTGCAAGGTGCAATTCTGAAATTTTTTGCTTTTTCCTGCTAATCCTAGCATGATAAAGAAGATTCAAAGAGAGTGAGATGCCAGCTCCTTTTATTCAGTCAGTAGCTTCAAACATTTCTGGTATATGAAAAACGTTTTTCAATGGCAAAAATCAATGAATATTGTAAATGCACAAACAGTAATATCTCCACATTGCACGGTGCAATTCTGAAATTTTTAGCTTTTTCCTGTTAATCCTAGCATGATAAAGAAGATTCAAAGAGAGTGAGATGCCAGCTCCTTTCATTCAGTCAGTAGCTTCAAACATTTCTGGTATATGAAAAACATGTTTTTCAATGGCAAAAATCAATGAATATTGTAAATGCACAAACAGTAATATCTCCACATTGCAAAGTGCAATTCTGAAATTTTTTGCTTTTTCCTGCTAATCCTAGCATGATAAAGAAGATTCAAAGAGAGTGAGATGCCAGCTCCTTTTATTCAGTCAGTAGCTTCAAACATTTCTGGTATATGAAAAACGTTTTTCAATGGCAAAAATCAATGAATATTGTAAATGCACAAACAGTAATATCTCCACATTGCACGGTGCAATTCTGAAATTTTTAGCTTTTTCCTGTTAATCCTAGCATGATAAAGAAGATTCAAAGAGAGTGAGATGCCAGCTCCTTTCATTCAGTCAGTAGCTTCAAACATTTCTGGTATATCAAAAACATGTTTTTCAATGGCAAAAATCAATGAATATTGTAAATGCACAAACAGTAATATCTCCACATTGCAAAGTGCAATTCTGAAATTTTTTGCTTTTTCCTGCTAATCCTAGCATGATAAAGAAGATTCAAAGAGAGTGAGATGCCAGCTCCTTTCATTCAGTCAGTAGCTTCAAACATTTCTGGTATATGAAAAACATGTTTTTCAATGGCAAAAATCAATGAATATTGTAAATGCACAAACAGTAATATCTCCACATTGCAAAGTGCAATTCTGAAATTTTTTGCTTTTTCCTGCTAATCCTAGCATGATAAAGAAGATTCAAAGAGAGTGAGATGCCAGCTCCTTTCATTCAGTCAGTAGCTTCAAACATTTCTGGTATATGAAAAACATGTTTTTCAATGGCAAAAATCAATGAATATTGTAAATGCACAAACAGTAATATCTCCACATTGCAAAGTGCAATTCTGAAATTTTTTGCTTTTTCCTGCTAATCCTAGCATGATAAAGAAGATTCAAAGAGAGTGAGATGCCAGCTCCTTTCATTCAGTCAGTAGCTTCAAACATTTCTGGTATATGAAAAACATGTTTTTCAATGGCAAAAATCAATGAATATTGTAAAAGCACAAACAGTAATATCTCCACATTGCACGGTGCAATTCTGAAATTTTTAGCTTTTTCCTGTTAATCCTAGCATGATAAAGAAGATTCAAAGAGAGTGAGATGCCAGCTCCTTTCATTCAGTCAGTAGCTTCAAACATTTCTGGTATATGAAAAACATGTTTTTCAATGGCAAAAATCAATGAATATTGTAAATGCACAAACAGTAATATCTCCACATTGCAAGGTGCAATTCTGAAATTTTTTGCTTTTTCCTGCTAATCCTAGCATGATAAAGAAGATTCAAAGAGAGTGAGATGCCAGCTCCTTTCATTCAGTCAGTAGCTTCAAACATTTCTGGTATATGAAAAACATGTTTTTCAATGGCAAAAATCAATGAATATTGTAAATGCACAAACAGTAATATCTCCACATTGCACGGTGCAATTCTGAAATTTTTAGCTTTTTCCTGTTAATCCTAGCATGATAAAGAAGATTCAAAGAGAGTGAGATGCCAGCTCCTTTCATTCAGTCAGTAGCTTCAAACATTTCTGGTATATGAAAAACATGTTTTTCAATGGCAAAAATCAATGAATATTGTAAATGCACAAACAGTAATATCTCCACATTGCAAGGTGCAATTCTGAAATTTTTTGCTTTTTCCTGTTAATCCTAGCATGATAAAGAAGATTCAAAGAGAGTGAGATGCCAGCTCCTTTCATTCAGTCAGTAGCTTCAAACATTTCTGGTATATGAAAACCATGTTTTTCAATGGCAAAAATCAATGAATATTGTAAATGCACAAACAGTAATATCTCCACATTGCACGGTGCAA
The DNA here is from genome assembly GCF_046119375.1 of Phyllobates terribilis. Classification (NCBI taxonomy): domain Eukaryota; kingdom Metazoa; phylum Chordata; class Amphibia; order Anura; family Dendrobatidae; genus Phyllobates; species Phyllobates terribilis. Next base: position 9,669 of record NW_027364790.1, read on the forward strand.
TTCTGAAATTTGTAGCTTTTTCCTGTTAATCCTAGCATGATAAAGAAGATTCAAAGAGAGTGAGATGCCAGCTCCTTTCATTCAGTCAGTAGCTTCAAACATTTCTGGTATATGAAAAACATGTTTTTCAATGGCAAAAATCAATGAATATTGTAAATGCACAAACAGTAATATCTCCACATTGCAAGGTGCAATTCTGAAATTTTTTGCTTTTTCCTGTTAATCCTAGCATGATAAAGAAGATTCAAAGAGAGTGAGATGCCAGCTCCTTTCATTCAATCAGTAGCTTCAAACATTTCTGGTATATGAAAAACATGTTTTTCAATGGCAAAAATCAATGAATATTGTAAATGCACAAACAGTAATATCTCCGCATTGCAAGGTGCAATTCTGAAATTTTTTGCTTTTTCCTGCTAATCCTAGCATGATAAAGAAGATTCAAAGAGAGTGAGATGCCAGCTCCTTTCATTCAGTCAGTAGCTTCAAACATTTCTGGTATATGAAAAACATGTTTTTCAATGGCAAAAATCAATGAATATTGTAAATGCACAAACAGTAATATCTCCACATTGCACGGTGCAATTCTGAAATTTTTAGCTTTTTCCTGCTAATCCTAGCATGATAAAGAAGATTCAAAGAGAGTGAGATGCCAGCTCCTTTCATTCAGTCAGTAGCTTCAACCATTTCTGGTATATGAAAAACATGTTTTTCAATGGCAAAAATCAATGAATATTGTAAATGCACAAACAGTAATATCTCCACATTGCACGGTGCAATTCTGAAATTTTTAGCTTTTTCCTGTTAATCCTAGCATGATAAAGAAGATTCAAAGAGAGTGAGATGCCAGCTCCTTTCATTCAGTCAGTAGCTTCAAACATTTCTGGTATATGAAAAACATGTTTTTCAATGGCAAAAATCAATGAATATTGTAAATGCACAAACAGTAATATCTCCACATTGCACGGTGCAATTCTGAAATTTTTAGCTTTTTCCTGTTAATCCTAGCATGATAAAGAAGATTCAAAGAGAGTGAGATGCCAGCTCCTTTCATTCAGTCAGTAGCTTCAAACATTTCTGGTATATGAAAAACATGTTTTTCAATGGCAAAAATCAATGAATATTGTAAATGCACAAACAGTAATATCTCCACATTGCAAGGTGCAATTCTGAAATTTTTTGCTTTTTCCTGTTAATCCTAGCATGATAAAGAAGATTCAAAGAGAGTGAGATGCCAGCTCCTTTCATTCAGTCAGTAGCTTCAAACATTTCTGGTATATGAAAAACGTTTTTCAATGGCAAAAATCAATGAATATTGTAAATGCACAAACAGTAATATCTCCACATTGCAAGGTGCAATTCTGAAATTTTTTGCTTTTTCCTGCTAATCCTAGCATGATAAAGAAGATTCAAAGAGAGTGAGATGCCAGCTCCTTTTATTCAGTCAGTAGCTTCAAACATTTCTGGTATATGAAAAACGTTTTTCAATGGCAAAAATCAATGAATATTGTAAATGCACAAACAGTAATATCTCCACATTGCACGGTGCAATTCTGAAATTTTTAGCTTTTTCCTGTTAATCCTAGCATGATAAAGAAGATTCAAAGAGAGTGAGATGCCAGCTCCTTTCATTCAGTCAGTAGCTTCAAACATTTCTGGTATATGAAAAACATGTTTTTCAATGGCAAAAATCAATGAATATTGTAAATGCACAAACAGTAATATCTCCACATTGCAAAGTGCAATTCTGAAATTTTTTGCTTTTTCCTGCTAATCCTAGCATGATAAAGAAGATTCAAAGAGAGTGAGATGCCAGCTCCTTTTATTCAGTCAGTAGCTTCAAACATTTCTGGTATATGAAAAACGTTTTTCAATGGCAAAAATCAATGAATATTGTAAATGCACAAACAGTAATATCTCCACATTGCACGGTGCAATTCTGAAATTTTTAGCTTTTTCCTGTTAATCCTAGCATGATAAAGAAGATTCAAAGAGAGTGAGATGCCAGCTCCTTTCATTCAGTCAGTAGCTTCAAACATTTCTGGTATATCAAAAACATGTTTTTCAATGGCAAAAATCAATGAATATTGTAAATGCACAAACAGTAATATCTCCACATTGCAAAGTGCAATTCTGAAATTTTTTGCTTTTTCCTGCTAATCCTAGCATGATAAAGAAGATTCAAAGAGAGTGAGATGCCAGCTCCTTTCATTCAGTCAGTAGCTTCAAACATTTCTGGTATATGAAAAACATGTTTTTCAATGGCAAAAATCAATGAATATTGTAAATGCACAAACAGTAATATCTCCACATTGCAAAGTGCAATTCTGAAATTTTTTGCTTTTTCCTGCTAATCCTAGCATGATAAAGAAGATTCAAAGAGAGTGAGATGCCAGCTCCTTTCATTCAGTCAGTAGCTTCAAACATTTCTGGTATATGAAAAACATGTTTTTCAATGGCAAAAATCAATGAATATTGTAAATGCACAAACAGTAATATCTCCACATTGCAAAGTGCAATTCTGAAATTTTTTGCTTTTTCCTGCTAATCCTAGCATGATAAAGAAGATTCAAAGAGAGTGAGATGCCAGCTCCTTTTATTCAGTCAGTAGCTTCAAACATTTCTGGTATATGAAAAACGTTTTTCAATGGCAAAAATCAATGAATATTGTAAATGCACAAACAGTAATATCTCCACATTGCACGGTGCAATTCTGAAATTTTTAGCTTTTTCCTGTTAATCCTAGCATGATAAAGAAGATTCAAAGAGAGTGAGATGCCAGCTCCTTTCATTCAGTCAGTAGCTTCAAACATTTCTGGTATATTAAAAACATGTTTTTCAATGGCAAAAATCAATGAATATTGTAAATGCACAAACAGTAATATCTCCACATTGCAAAGTGCAATTCTGAAATTTTTTGCTTTTTCCTGCTAATCCTAGCATGATAAAGAAGATTCAAAGAGAGTGAGATGCCAGCTCCTTTCATTCAGTCAGTAGCTTCAAACATTTCTGGTATATGAAAAACATGTTTTTCAATGGCAAAAATCAATGAATATTGTAAAAGCACAAACAGTAATATCTCCACATTGCACGGTGCAATTCTGAAATTTTTAGCTTTTTCCTGTTAATCCTAGCATGATAAAGAAGATTCAAAGAGAGTGAGATGCCAGCTCCTTTCATTCAGTCAGTAGCTTCAAACATTTCTGGTATATGAAAAACATGTTTTTCAATGGCAAAAATCAATGAATATTGTAAATGCACAAACAGTAATATCTCCACATTGCAAAGTGCAATTCTGAAATTTTTTGCTTTTTCCTGCTAATCCTAGCATGATAAAGAAGATTCAAAGAGAGTGAGATGCCAGCTCCTTTCATTCAGTCAGTAGCTTCAAACATTTCTGGTATATGAAAAATGTTTTTCAATGGCAAAAATCAATGAATATTGTAAAAGCACAAACAGTAATATCTCCACATTGCACGGTGCAATTCTGAAATTTTTAGATTTTTCCTGTTAATCCTAGCATGATAAAGAAGATTCAAAGAGAGTGAGATGCCAGCTCCTTTCATTCAGTCAGTAGCTTCAAACATTTCTGGTATATGAAAAACATGTTTTTCAATGGCAAAAATCAATGAATATTGTAAATGCACAAACAGTAATATCTCCACATTGCAAGGTGCAATTCTGAAATTTTTTGCTTTTTCCTGCTAATCCTAGCATGATAAAGAAGATTCAAAGAGAGTGAGATGCCAGCTCCTTTCATTCAGTCAGTAGCTTCAAACATTTCTGGTATATGAAAAACATGTTTTTCAATGGCAAAAATCAATGAATATTGTAAATGCACAAACAGTAATATCTCCACATTGCACGGTGCAATTTTCTGAAATTTTTAGCTTTTTCCTGTTAATCCTAGCATGATAAAGAAGATTCAAAGAGAGTGAGATGCCAGCTCCTTTCATTCAGTCAGTAGCTTCAAACATTCTGGTATATGAAAACATGTTTTTCAATGGCAAAAATCAATGAATATTGTAAATGCACAAACAGTAATATCTCCACATTGCACGGTGCAATTCTGAAATTTTTAGCTTTTTCCTGTTAATCCTAGCATGATAAAGAAGATTCAAAGAGAGTGAGATGCCAGCTCCTTTCATTCAGTCAGTAGCTTCAAACATTTCTGGTATATGAAAAACGTTTTTCAATGGCAAAAATCAATGAATATTGTAAATGCACAAACAGTAATATCTCCACATTGCAAGGTGCAATTCTGAAATTTTTTGCTTTTTCCTGTTAATCCTAGCATGATAAAGAAGATTCAAAGAGAGTGAGATGCCAGCTCCTTTCATTCAGTCAGTAGCTTCAAACATTTCTGGTATATGAAAAACATGTTTTTCAATGGCAAAAATCAATGAATATTGTAAATGCACAAACAGTAATATCTCCGCATTGCAAGGTGCAATTCTGAAATTTTTTGCTTTTTCCTGCTAATCCTAGCATGATAAAGAAGATTCAAAGAGAGTGAGATGCCAGCTCCTTTCATTCAGTCAGTAGCTTCAAACATTTCTGGTATATGAAAAACATGTTTTTCAATGGCAAAAATCAATGAATATTGTAAATGCACAAACAGTAATATCTCCACATTGCAAGGTGCAATTCTGAAATTTTTTGCTTTTTCCTGTTAATCCTAGCATGATAAAGAAGATTCAAAGAGAGTGAGATGCCAGCTCCTTTCATTCAGTCAGTAGCTTCAAACATTTCTGGTATATGAAAAACATGTTTTTCAATGGCAAAAATCAATGAATATTGTAAATGCACAAACAGTAATATCTCCACATTGCAAGGTGCAATTCTGAAATTTTTTGCTTTTTCCTGCTAATCCTAGCATGATAAAGAAGATTCAAAGAGAGTGAGATGCCAGCTCCTTTCATTCAGTCAGTAGCTTCAAACATTTCTGGTATATGAAAAACGTTTTTCAATGGCAAAAATCAATGAATATTGTAAATGCACAAACAGTAATATCTCCACATTGCACGGTGCAATTCTGAAATTTTTAGCTTTTTCCTGTTAATCCTAGCATGATAAAGAAGATTCAAAGAGAGTGAGATGCCAGCTCCTTTCATTCAGTCAGTAGCTTCAAACATTTCTGGTATATGAAAAACATGTTTTTCAATGGCAAAAATCAATGATTATTGTAAATGCACAAACAGTAATATCTCCACATTGCAAGGTGCAATTCTGAAATTTTTTGCTTTTTCCTGCTAATCCTAGCATGATAAAGAAGATTCAAAGAGAGTGAGATGCCAGCTCCTTTCATTCAGTCAGTAGCTTCAAACATTTTTGGTATATGAAAAACATGTTTTTCAATGGCAAAAATCAATGAATATTGTAAATGCACAAACAGTAATATCTCCACATTGCACGGTGCAATTCTGAAATTTTTAGCTTTTTCCTGTTAATCCTAGCATGATAAAGAAGATTCAAAGAGAGTGAGATGCCAGCTCCTTTCAGTCAGTAGCTTCAAACATTTCTGGTATATGAAAAACGTTTTTCAATGGCAAAAATCAATGAATATTGTAAATGCACAAACAGTAATATCTCCACATTGCAAGGTGCAATTCTGAAATTTTTTGCTTTTTCCTGTTAATCCTAGCATGATAAAGAAGATTCAAAGAGAGTGAGATGCCAGCTCCTTTCATTCAGTCAGTAGCTTCAAACATTTCTGGTATATGAAAAACATGTTTTTCAATGGCAAAAATCAATGAATATTGTAAATGCACAAACAGTAATATCTCCACATTGCACGGTGCAATTCTGAAATTTTTAGCTTTTTCCTGTTAATCCTAGCATGATAAAGAAGATTCAAAGAGAGTGAGATGCCAGCTCCTTTCATTCAGTCAGTAGCTTCAAACATTTCTGGTATATGAAAAACATGTTTTTCAATGGCAAAAATCAATGAATATTGTAAATGCACAAACAGTAATATCTCCACATTGCACGGTGCAATTCTGAAATTTTTAGCTTTTTCCTGTTAATCCTAGCATGATAAAGAAGATTCAAAGAGAGTGAGATGCCAGCTCCTTTCATTCAGTCAGTAGCTTCAAACATTTCTGGTATATGAAAAACGTTTTTCAATGGCAAAAATCAATGAATATTGTAAATGCACAAACAGTAATATCTCCACATTGCAAGGTGCAATTCTGAAATTTTTTGCTTTTTCCTGTTAATCCTAGCATGATAAAGAAGATTCAAAGAGAGTGAGATGCCAGCTCCTTTCATTCAGTCAGTAGCTTCAAACATTTCTGGTATATGAAAAACATGTTTTTCAATGGCAAAAATCAATGAATATTGTAAATGCACAAACAGTAATATCTCCGCATTGCAAGGTGCAATTCTGAAATTTTTTGCTTTTTCCTGCTAATCCTAGCATGATAAAGAAGATTCAAAGAGAGTGAGATGCCAGCTCCTTTCATTCAGTCAGTAGCTTCAAACATTTCTGGTATATGAAAAACATGTTTTTCAATGGCAAAAATCAATGAATATTGTAAATGCACAAACAGTAATATCTCCACATTGCAAGGTGCAATTCTGAAATTTTTTGCTTTTTCCTGTTAATCCTAGCATGATAAAGAAGATTCAAAGAGAGTGAGATGCCAGCTCCTTTCATTCAGTCAGTAGCTTCAAACATTTCTGGTATATGAAAAACATGTTTTTCAATGGCAAAAATCAATGAATATTGTAAATGCACAAACAGTAATATCTCCACATTGCAAGGTGCAATTCTGAAATTTTTTGCTTTTTCCTGCTAATCCTAGCATGATAAAGAAGATTCAAAGAGAGTGAGATGCCAGCTCCTTTCATTCAGTCAGTAGCTTCAAACATTTCTGGTATATGAAAAACGTTTTTCAATGGCAAAAATCAATGAATATTGTAAATGCACAAACAGTAATATCTCCACATTGCACGGTGCAATTCTGAAATTTTTAGCTTTTTCCTGTTAATCCTAGCATGATAAAGAAGATTCAAAGAGAGTGAGATGCCAGCTCCTTTCATTCAGTCAGTAGCTTCAAACATTTCTGGTATATGAAAAACATGTTTTTCAATGGCAAAAATCAATGATTATTGTAAATGCACAAACAGTAATATCTCCACATTGCAAGGTGCAATTCTGAAATTTTTTGCTTTTTCCTGCTAATCCTAGCATGATAAAGAAGATTCAAAGAGAGTGAGATGCCAGCTCCTTTCATTCAGTCAGTAGCTTCAAACATTTTTGGTATATGAAAAACATGTTTTTCAATGGCAAAAATCAATGAATATTGTAAATGCACAAACAGTAATATCTCCACATTGCACGGTGCAATTCTGAAATTTTTAGCTTTTTCCTGTTAATCCTAGCATGATAAAGAAGATTCAAAGAGAGTGAGATGCCAGCTCCTTTCAGTCAGTAGCTTCAAACATTTCTGGTATATGAAAAACGTTTTTCAATGGCAAAAATCAATGAATATTGTAAATGCACAAACAGTAATATCTCCACATTGCAAGGTGCAATTCTGAAATTTTTTGCTTTTTCCTGTTAATCCTAGCATGATAAAGAAGATTCAAAGAGAGTGAGATGCCAGCTCCTTTCATTCAGTCAGTAGCTTCAAACATTTCTGGTATATGAAAAACATGTTTTTCAATGGCAAAAATCAATGAATATTGTAAATGCACAAACAGTAATATCTCCACATTGCACGGTGCAATTCTGAAATTTTTAGCTTTTTCCTGTTAATCCTAGCATGATAAAGAAGATTCAAAGAGAGTGAGATGCCAGCTCCTTTCATTCAGTCAGTAGCTTCAAACATTTCTGGTATATGAAAAACATGTTTTTCAATGGCAAAAATCAATGAATATTGTAAATGCACAAACAGTAATATCTCCACATTGCACGGTGCAATTCTGAAATTTTTAGCTTTTTCCTGTTAATCCTAGCATGATAAAGAAGATTCAAAGAGAGTGAGATGCCAGCTCCTTTCATTCAGTCAGTAGCTTCAAACATTTCTGGTATATGAAAAACGTTTTTCAATGGCAAAAATCAATGAATATTGTAAATGCACAAACAGTAATATCTCCACATTGCAAGGTGCAATTCTGAAATTTTTTGCTTTTTCCTGTTAATCCTAGCATGATAAAGAAGATTCAAAGAGAGTGAGATGCCAGCTCCTTTCATTCAGTCAGTAGCTTCAAACATTTCTGGTATATGAAAAACATGTTTTTCAATGGCAAAAATCAATGAATATTGTAAATGCACAAACAGTAATATCTCCGCATTGCAAGGTGCAATTCTGAAATTTTTTGCTTTTTCCTGCTAATCCTAGCATGATAAAGAAGATTCAAAGAGAGTGAGATGCCAGCTCCTTTCATTCAGTCAGTAGCTTCAAACATTTCTGGTATATGAAAAACATGTTTTTCAATGGCAAAAATCAATGAATATTGTAAATGCACAAACAGTAATATCTCCACATTGCAAGGTGCAATTCTGAAATTTTTTGCTTTTTCCTGTTAATCCTAGCATGATAAAGAAGATTCAAAGAGAGTGAGATGCCAGCTCCTTTCATTCAGTCAGTAGCTTCAAACATTTCTGGTATATGAAAAACATGTTTTTCAATGGCAAAAATCAATGAATATTGTAAATGCACAAACAGTAATATCTCCACATTGCAAGGTGCAATTCTGAAATTTTTTGCTTTTTCCTGCTAATCCTAGCATGATAAAGAAGATTCAAAGAGAGTGAGATGCCAGCTCCTTTCATTCAGTCAGTAGCTTCAAACATTTCTGGTATATGAAAAACGTTTTTCAATGGCAAAAATCAATGAATATTGTAAATGCACAAACAGTAATATCTCCACATTGCACGGTGCAATTCTGAAATTTTTAGCTTTTTCCTGTTAATCCTAGCATGATAAAGAAGATTCAAAGAGAGTGAGATGCCAGCTCCTTTCATTCAGTCAGTAGCTTCAAACATTTCTGGTATATGAAAAACATGTTTTTCAATGGCAAAAATCAATGATTATTGTAAATGCACAAACAGTAATATCTCCACATTGCAAGGTGCAATTCTGAAATTTTTTGCTTTTTCCTGCTAATCCTAGCATGATAAAGAAGATTCAAAGAGAGTGAGATGCCAGCTCCTTTCATTCAGTCAGTAGCTTCAAACATTTTTGGTATATGAAAAACGTTTTTCAATGGCAAAAATCAATGAATATTGTAAATGCACAAACAGTAATATCTCCACATTGCACGGTGCAATTCTGAAATTTTTAGCTTTTTCCTGTTAATCCTAGCATGATAAAGAAGATTCAAAGAGAGTGAGATGCCAGCTCCTTTCAGTCAGTAGCTTCAAACATTTCTGGTATATGAAAAACGTTTTTCAATGGCAAAAATCAATGAATATTGTAAATGCACAAACAGTAATATCTCCACATTGCAAGGTGCAATTCTGAAATTTTTTGCTTTTTCCTGTTAATCCTAGCATGATAAAGAAGATTCAAAGAGAGTGAGATGCCAGCTCCTTTCATTCAGTCAGTAGCTTCAAACATTTCTGGTATATGAAAAACATGTTTTTCAATGGCAAAAATCAATGAATATTGTAAATGCACAAACAGTAATATCTCCGCATTGCAAGGTGCAATTCTGAAATTTTTTGCTTTTTCCTGCTAATCCTAGCATGATAAAGAAGATTCAAAGAGAGTGAGATGCCAGCTCCTTTCATTCAGTCAGTAGCTTCAAACATTTCTGGTATATGAAAAACATGTTTTTCAATGGCAAAAATCAATGAATATTGTAAAAGCACAAACAGTAATATCTCCACATTGCACGGTGCAATTCTGAAATTTTTAGCTTTTTCCTGTTAATCCTAGCATGATAAAGAAGATTCAAAGAGAGTGAGATGCCAGCTCCTTTCATTCAGTCAGTAGCTTCAAACATTTCTGGTATATGAAAAACATGTTTTTCAATGGCAAAAATCAATGAATATTGTAAATGCACAAACAGTAATATCTCCACATTGCAAGGTGCAATTCTGAAATTTTTTGCTTTTTCCTGCTAATCCTAGCATGATAAAGAAGATTCAAAGAGAGTGAGATGCCAGCTCCTTTCATTCAGTCAGTAGCTTCAAACATTTCTGGTATATGAAAAACATGTTTTTCAATGGCAAAAATCAATGAATATTGTAAATGCACAAACAGTAATATCTCCACATTGCACGGTGCAATTCTGAAATTTTTAGCTTTTTCCTGTTAATCCTAGCATGATAAAGAAGATTCAAAGAGAGTGAGATGCCAGCTCCTTTCATTCAGTCAGTAGCTTCAAACATTTCTGGTATATGAAAAACATGTTTTTCAATGGCAAAAATCAATGAATATTGTAAATGCACAAACAGTAATATCTCCACATTGCAAGGTGCAATTCTGAAATTTTTTGCTTTTTCCTGTTAATCCTAGCATGATAAAGAAGATTCAAAGAGAGTGAGATGCCAGCTCCTTTCATTCAGTCAGTAGCTTCAAACATTTCTGGTATATGAAAAACATGTTTTTCAATGGCAAAAATCAATGAATATTGTAAATGCACAAACAGTAATATCTCCACATTGCAAGGTGCAATTCTGAAATTTTTTGCTTTTTCCTGTTAATCCTAGCATGATAAAGAAGATTCAAAGAGAGTGAGATGCCAGCTCCTTTCATTCAGTCAGTAGCTTCAAACATTTCTGGTATATGAAAAACGTTTTTCAATGGCAAAAATCAATGAATATTGTAAATGCACAAACAGTAATATCTCCACATTGCACGGTGCAATTCTGAAATTTTTAGCTTTTTCCTGTTAATCCTAGCATGATAAAGAAGATTCAAAGAGAGTGAGATGCCAGCTCCTTTCATTCAGTCAGTAGCTTCAAACATTTCTGGTATATGAAAAACATGTTTTTCAATGGCAAAAATCAATGAATATTGTAAATGCACAAACAGTAATATCTCCACATTGCAAGGTGCAATTCTGAAATTTTTTGCTTTTTCCTGCTAATCCTAGCATGATAAAGAAGATTCAAAGAGAGTGAGATGCCAGCTCCTTTCATTCAGTCAGTAGCTTCAAACATTTCTGGTATATGAAAACCATGTTTTTCAATGGCAAAAATCAATGAATATTGTAAATGCACAAACAGTAATATCTCCACATTGCACGGTGCAATTCTGAAATTTGTAGCTTTTTCCTGTTAATCCTAGCATGATAAAGAAGATTCAAAGAGAGTGAGATGCCAGCTCCTTTCATTCAGTCAGTAGCTTCAAACATTTCTGGTATATGAAAAACATGTTTTTCAATGGCAAAAATCAATGAATATTGTAAATGCACAAACAGTAATATCTCCACATTGCAAGGTGCAATTCTGAAATTTTTTGCTTTTTCCTGTTAATCCTAGCATGATAAAGAAGATTCAAAGAGAGTGAGATGCCAGCTCCTTTCATTCAATCAGTAGCTTCAAACATTTCTGGTATATGAAAAACATGTTTTTCAATGGCAAAAATCAATGAATATTGTAAATGCACAAACAGTAATATCTCCGCATTGCAAGGTGCAATTCTGAAATTTTTTGCTTTTTCCTGCTAATCCTAGCATGATAAAGAAGATTCAAAGAGAGTGAGATGCCAGCTCCTTTCATTCAGTCAGTAGCTTCAAACATTTCTGGTATATGAAAAACATGTTTTTCAATGGCAAAAATCAATGAATATTGTAAATGCACAAACAGTAATATCTCCACATTGCACGGTGCAATTCTGAAATTTTTAGCTTTTTCCTGCTAATCCTAGCATGATAAAGAAGATTCAAAGAGTGAGATGCCAGCTCCTTTCATTCAGTCAGTAGCTTCAAACATTTCTGGTATATGAAAAACATGTTTTTCAATGGCAAAAATCAATGAATATTGTAAATGCACAAACAGTAATATCTCCACATTGCACGTTGCAATTCTGAAATTTTTAGCTTTTTCCTGTTAATCCTAGCATGATAAAGAAGATTCAAAGAGAGTGAGATGCCAGCTCCTTTCATTCAGTCAGTAGCTTCAAACATTTCTGGTATATGAAAAACATGTTTTTCAATGGCAAAAATCAATGAATATTGTAAATGCACAAACAGTAATATCTCCACATTGCACGGTGCAATTCTGAAATTTTTAGCTTTTTCCTGTTAATCCTAGCATGATAAAGAAGATTCAAAGAGAGTGAGATGCCAGCTCCTTTCATTCAGTCAGTAGCTTCAAACATTTCTGGTATATGAAAAACATGTTTTTCAATGGCAAAAATCAATGAATATTGTAAATGCACAAACAGTAATATCTCCACATTGCAAGGTGCAATTCTGAAATTTTTTGCTTTTTCCTGTTAATCCTAGCATGATAAAGATTCAAAGAGAGTGAGATGCCAGCTCCTTTCATTCAGTCAGTAGCTTCAAACATTTCTGGTATATGAAAAACATGTTTTTCAATGGCAAAAATCAATGAATATTGTAAATGCACAAACAGTAATATCTCCACATTGCACGGTGCAATTCTGAAATTTTTAGCTTTTTCCTGTTAATCCTAGCATGATAAAGAAGATTCAAAGAGAGTGAGATGCCAGCTCCTTTCATTCAGTCAGTAGCTTCAAACATTTCTGGTATATGAAAAACATGTTTTTCAATGGCAAAAATCAATGAATATTGTAAATGCACAAACAGTAATATCTCCACATTGCAAGGTGCAATTCTGAAATTTTTTGCTTTTTCCTGTTAATCCTAGCATGATAAAGAAGATTCAAAGAGAGTGAGATGCCAGCTCCTTTCATTCAGTCAGTAGCTTCAAACATTTCTGGTATATGAAAAACATGTTTTTCAATGGCAAAAATCAATGAATATTGTAAATGCACAAACAGTAATATCTCCACATTGCAAGGTGCAATTCTGAAATTTTTTGCTTTTTCCTGCTAATCCTAGCATGATAAAGAAGATTCAAAGAGAGTGAGATGCCAGCTCCTTTCATTCAGTCAGTAGCTTCAAACATTTCTGGTATATGAAAAACATGTTTTTCAATGGCAAAAATCAATGAATATTGTAAATGCACAAACAGTAATATCTCCACATTGCACGGTGCAATTCTGAAATTTTTAGCTTTTTCCTGTTAATCCTAGCATGATAAAGAAGATTCAAAGAGAGTGAGATGCCAGCTCCTTTCATTCAGTCAGTAGCTTCAAACATTTCTGGTATATGAAAAACATGTTTTTCAATGGCAAAAATCAATGAATATTGTAAATGCACAAACAGTAATATCTCCACATTGCACGGTGCAATTCTGAAATTTTTAGCTTTTTCCTGTTAATCCTAGCATGATAAAGAAGATTCAAAGAGAGTGAGATGCCAGCTCCTTTCATTCAGTCAGTAGCTTCAAACATTTCTGGTATATGAAAAACATGTTTTTCAATGGCAAAAATCAATGAATATTGTAAATGCACAAACAGTAATATCTCCACATTGCAAAGTGCAATTCTGAAATTTTTTGCTTTTTCCTGCTAATCCTAGCATGATAAAGAAGATTCAAAGAGAGTGAGATGCCAGCTCCTTTCATTCAGTCAGTAGCTTCAAACATTTCTGGTATATGAAAAACATGTTTTTCAATGGCAAAAATCAATGAATATTGTAAATGCACAAACAGTAATATCTCCACATTGCAAAGTGCAATTCTGAAATTTTTTGCTTTTTCCTGCTAATCCTAGCATGATAAAGAAGATTCAAAGAGAGTGAGATGCCAGCTCCTTTTATTCAGTCAGTAGCTTCAAACATTTCTGGTATATGAAAAACGTTTTTCAATGGCAAAAATCAATGAATATTGTAAATGCACAAACAGTAATATCTCCACATTGCACGGTGCAATTCTGAAATTTTTAGCTTTTTCCTGTTAATCCTAGCATGATAAAGAAGATTCAAAGAGAGTGAGATGCCAGCTCCTTTCATTCAGTCAGTAGCTTCAAACATTTCTGGTATATGAAAAACATGTTTTTCAATGGCAAAAATCAATGAATATTGTAAATGCACAAACAGTAATATCTCCACATTGCAAAGTGCAATTCTGAAATTTTTTGCTTTTTCCTGCTAATCCTAGCATGATAAAGAAGATTCAAAGAGAGTGAGATGCCAGCTCCTTTCATTCAGTCAGTAGCTTCAAACATTTCTGGTATATGAAAAACATGTTTTTCAATGGCAAAAATCAATGAATATTGTAAAAGCACAAACAGTAATATCTCCACATTGCACGGTGCAATTCTGAAATTTTTAGCTTTTTCCTGTTAATCCTAGCATGATAAAGAAGATTCAAAGAGAGTGAGATGCCAGCTCCTTTCATTCAGTCAGTAGCTTCAAACATTTCTGGTATATGAAAAACATGTTTTTCAATGGCAAAAATCAATGAATATTGTAAATGCACAAACAGTAATATCTCCACATTGCAAAGTGCAATTCTGAAATTTTTTGCTTTTTCCTGCTAATCCTAGCATGATAAAGAAGATTCAAAGAGAGTGAGATGCCAGCTCCTTTCATTCAGTCAGTAGCTTCAAACATTTCTGGTATATGAAAAATGTTTTTCAATGGCAAAAATCAATGAATATTGTAAAAGCACAAACAGTAATATCTCCACATTGCACGGTGCAATTCTGAAATTTTTAGATTTTTCCTGTTAATCCTAGCATGATAAAGAAGATTCAAAGAGAGTGAGATGCCAGCTCCTTTCATTCAGTCAGTAGCTTCAAACATTTCTGGTATATGAAAAACATGTTTTTCAATGGCAAAAATCAATGAATATTGTAAATGCACAAACAGTAATATCTCCACATTGCACGGTGCAATTCTGAAATTTTTAGCTTTTTCCTGTTAATCCTAGCATGATAAAGAAGATTCAAAGAGAGTGAGATGCCAGCTCCTTTCATTCAGTCAGTAGCTTCAAACATTTCTGGTATATGAAAAACATGTTTTTCAATGGCAAAAATCAATGAATATTGTAAATGCACAAACAGTAATATCTCCACATTGCACGGTGCAATTCTGAAATTTTTAGCTTTTTCCTGTTAATCCTAGCATGATAAAGAAGATTCAAAGAGAGTGAGATGCCAGCTCCTTTCATTCAGTCAGTAGCTTCAAACATTTCTGGTATATGAAAAACGTTTTTCAATGGCAAAAATCAATGAATATTGTAAATGCACAAACAGTAATATCTCCACATTGCAAGGTGCAATTCTGAAATTTTTTGCTTTTTCCTGTTAATCCTAGCATGATAAAGAAGATTCAAAGAGAGTGAGATGCCAGCTCCTTTCATTCAGTCAGTAGCTTCAAACATTTCTGGTATATGAAAAACATGTTTTTCAATGGCAAAAATCAATGAATATTGTAAATGCACAAACAGTAATATCTCCGCATTGCAAGGTGCAATTCTGAAATTTTTTGCTTTTTCCTGCTAATCCTAGCATGATAAAGAAGATTCAAAGAGAGTGAGATGCCAGCTCCTTTCATTCAGTCAGTAGCTTCAAACATTTCTGGTATATGAAAAACATGTTTTTCAATGGCAAAAATCAATGAATATTGTAAATGCACAAACAGTAATATCTCCACATTGCAAGGTGCAATTCTGAAATTTTTTGCTTTTTCCTGTTAATCCTAGCATGATAAAGAAGATTCAAAGAGAGTGAGATGCCAGCTCCTTTCATTCAGTCAGTAGCTTCAAACATTTCTGGTATATGAAAAACATGTTTTTCAATGGCAAAAATCAATGAATATTGTAAATGCACAAACAGTAATATCTCCACATTGCAAGGTGCAATTCTGAAATTTTTTGCTTTTTCCTGCTAATCCTAGCATGATAAAGAAGATTCAAAGAGAGTGAGATGCCAGCTCCTTTCATTCAGTCAGTAGCTTCAAACATTTCTGGTATATGAAAAACGTTTTTCAATGGCAAAAATCAATGAATATTGTAAATGCACAAACAGTAATATCTCCACATTGCACGGTGCAATTCTGAAATTTTTAGCTTTTTCCTGTTAATCCTAGCATGATAAAGAAGATTCAAAGAGAGTGAGATGCCAGCTCCTTTCATTCAGTCAGTAGCTTCAAACATTTCTGGTATATGAAAAACATGTTTTTCAATGGCAAAAATCAATGAATATTGTAAATGCACAAACAGTAATATCTCCACATTGCAAGGTGCAATTCTGAAATTTTTTGCTTTTTCCTGCTAATCCTAGCATGATAAAGAAGATTCAAAGAGAGTGAGATGCCAGCTCCTTTCATTCAGTCAGTAGCTTCAAACATTTCTGGTATATGAAAAACATGTTTTTCAATGGCAAAAATCAATGAATATTGTAAATGCACAAACAGTAATATCTCCACATTGCACGGTGCAATTCTGAAATTTTTAGCTTTTTCCTGTTAATCCTAGCATGATAAAGAAGATTCAAAGAGAGTGAGATGCCAGCTCCTTTCATTCAGTCAGTAGCTTCAAACATTTCTGGTATATGAAAAACATGTTTTTCAATGGCAAAAATCAATGAATATTGTAAATGCACAAACAGTAATATCTCCACATTGCAAGGTGCAATTCTGAAATTTTTTGCTTTTTCCTGTTAATCCTAGCATGATAAAGAAGATTCAAAGAGAGTGAGATGCCAGCTCCTTTCATTCAGTCAGTAGCTTCAAACATTTCTGGTATATGAAAAACGTTTTTCAATGGCAAAAATCAATGAATATTGTAAATGCACAAACAGTAATATCTCCACATTGCACGGTGCAATTCTGAAATTTTTAGCTTTTTCCTGTTAATCCTAGCATGATAAAGAAGATTCAAAGAGAGTGAGATGCCAGCTCCTTTCATTCAGTCAGTAGCTTCAAACATTTCTGGTATATGAAAAACATGTTTTTCAATGGCAAAAATCAATGAATATTGTAAATGCACAAACAGTAATATCTCCACATTGCAAGGTGCAATTCTGAAATTTTTTGCTTTTTCCTGCTAATCCTAGCATGATAAAGAAGATTCAAAGAGAGTGAGATGCCAGCTCCTTTCATTCAGTCAGTAGCTTCAAACATTTCTGGTATATGAAAACCATGTTTTTCAATGGCAAAAATCAATGAATATTGTAAATGCACAAACAGTAATATCTCCACATTGCACGGTGCAATTCTGAAATTTGTAGCTTTTTCCTGTTAATCCTAGCATGATAAAGAAGATTCAAAGAGAGTGAGATGCCAGCTCCTTTCATTCAGTCAGTAGCTTCAAACATTTCTGGTATATGAAAAACATGTTTTTCAATGGCAAAAATCAATGAATATTGTAAATGCACAAACAGTAATATCTCCACATTGCAAGGTGCAATTCTGAAATTTTTTGCTTTTTCCTGTTAATCCTAGCATGATAAAGAAGATTCAAAGAGAGTGAGATGCCAGCTCCTTTCATTCAATCAGTAGCTTCAAACATTTCTGGTATATGAAAAACATGTTTTTCAATGGCAAAAATCAATGAATATTGTAAATGCACAAACAGTAATATCTCCGCATTGCAAGGTGCAATTCTGAAATTTTTTGCTTTTTCCTGCTAATCCTAGCATGATAAAGAAGATTCAAAGAGAGTGAGATGCCAGCTCCTTTCATTCAGTCAGTAGCTTCAAACATTTCTGGTATATGAAAAACATGTTTTTCAATGGCAAAAATCAATGAATATTGTAAATGCACAAACAGTAATATCTCCACATTGCACGGTGCAATTCTGAAATTTTTAGCTTTTTCCTGCTAATCCTAGCATGATAAAGAAGATTCAAAGAGTGAGATGCCAGCTCCTTTCATTCAGTCAGTAGCTTCAAACATTTCTGGTATATGAAAAACATGTTTTTCAATGGCAAAAATCAATGAATATTGTAAATGCACAAACAGTAATATCTCCACATTGCACGTTGCAATTCTGAAATTTTTAGCTTTTTCCTGTTAATCCTAGCATGATAAAGAAGATTCAAAGAGAGTGAGATGCCAGCTCCTTTCATTCAGTCAGTAGCTTCAAACATTTCTGGTATATGAAAAACATGTTTTTCAATGGCAAAAATCAATGAATATTGTAAATGCACAAACAGTAATATCTCCACATTGCACGGTGCAATTCTGAAATTTTTAGCTTTTTCCTGTTAATCCTAGCATGATAAAGAAGATTCAAAGAGAGTGAGATGCCAGCTCCTTTCATTCAGTCAGTAGCTTCAAACATTTCTGGTATATGAAAAACATGTTTTTCAATGGCAAAAATCAATGAATATTGTAAATGCACAAACAGTAATATCTCCACATTGCAAGGTGCAATTCTGAAATTTTTTGCTTTTTCCTGTTAATCCTAGCATGATAAAGATTCAAAGAGAGTGAGATGCCAGCTCCTTTCATTCAGTCAGTAGCTTCAAACATTTCTGGTATATGAAAAACATGTTTTTCAATGGCAAAAATCAATGAATATTGTAAATGCACAAACAGTAATATCTCCACATTGCACGGTGCAATTCTGAAATTTTTAGCTTTTTCCTGTTAATCCTAGCATGATAAAGAAGATTCAAAGAGAGTGAGATGCCAGCTCCTTTCATTCAGTCAGTAGCTTCAAACATTTCTGGTATATGAAAAACATGTTTTTCAATGGCAAAAATCAATGAATATTGTAAATGCACAAACAGTAATATCTCCACATTGCAAGGTGCAATTCTGAAATTTTTTGCTTTTTCCTGTTAATCCTAGCATGATAAAGAAGATTCAAAGAGAGTGAGATGCCAGCTCCTTTCATTCAGTCAGTAGCTTCAAACATTTCTGGTATATGAAAAACATGTTTTTCAATGGCAAAAATCAATGAATATTGTAAATGCACAAACAGTAATATCTCCACATTGCAAGGTGCAATTCTGAAATTTTTTGCTTTTTCCTGCTAATCCTAGCATGATAAAGAAGATTCAAAGAGAGTGAGATGCCAGCTCCTTTCATTCAGTCAGTAGCTTCAAACATTTCTGGTATATGAAAAACATGTTTTTCAATGGCAAAAATCAATGAATATTGTAAATGCACAAACAGTAATATCTCCACATTGCACGGTGCAATTCTGAAATTTTTAGCTTTTTCCTGTTAATCCTAGCATGATAAAGAAGATTCAAAGAGAGTGAGATGCCAGCTCCTTTCATTCAGTCAGTAGCTTCAAACATTTCTGGTATATGAAAAACATGTTTTTCAATGGCAAAAATCAATGAATATTGTAAATGCACAAACAGTAATATCTCCACATTGCACGGTGCAATTGTGAAATTTTTAGCTTTTTCCTGTTAATCCTAGCATGATAAAGAAGATTCAAAGAGAGTGAGATGCCAGCTCCTTTCATTCAGTCAGTAGCTTCAAACATTTCTGGTATATGAAAAACGTTTTTCAATGGCAAAAATCAATGAATATTGTAAATGCACAAACAGTAATATCTCCACATTGCAAGGTGCAATTCTGAAATTTTTTGCTTTTTCCTGTTAATCCTAGCATGATAAAGAAGATTCAAAGAGAGTGAGATGCCAGCTCCTTTCATTCAGTCAGTAGCTTCAAACATTTCTGGTATATGAAAAACATGTTTTTCAATGGCAAAAATCAATGAATATTGTAAATGCACAAACAGTAATATCTCCGCATTGCAAGGTGCAATTCTGAAATTTTTTGCTTTTTCCTGCTAATCCTAGCATGATAAAGAAGATTCAAAGAGAGTGAGATGCCAGCTCCTTTCATTCAGTCAGTAGCTTCAAACATTTCTGGTATATGAAAAACATGTTTTTCAATGGCAAAAATCAATGAATATTGTAAATGCACAAACAGTAATATCTCCACATTGCAAGGTGCAATTCTGAAATTTTTTGCTTTTTCCTGTTAATCCTAGCATGATAAAGAAGATTCAAAGAGAGTGAGATGCCAGCTCCTTTCATTCAGTCAGTAGCTTCAAACATTTCTGGTATATGAAAAACATGTTTTTCAATGGCAAAAATCAATGAATATTGTAAATGCACAAACAGTAATATCTCCACATTGCACGGTGCAATTCTGAAATTTTTAGCTTTTTCCTGTTAATCCTAGCATGATAAAGAAGATTCAAAGAGAGTGAGATGCCAGCTCCTTTCATTCAGTCAGTAGCTTCAAACATTTCTGGTATATGAAAAACATGTTTTTCAATGGCAAAAATCAATGAATATTGTAAATGCACAAACAGTAATATCTCCACATTGCAAAGTGCAATTCTGAAATTTTTTGCTTTTTCCTGTTAATCCTAGCATGATAAAGATTCAAAGAGAGTGAGATGCCAGCTCCTTTCATTCAGTCAGTAGCTTCAAACATTTCTGGTATATGAAAAACATGTTTTTCAATGGCAAAAATCAATGAATATTGTAAATGCACAAACAGTAATATCTCCACATTGCACGGTGCAATTCTGAAATTTTTAGCTTTTTCCTGTTAATCCTAGCATGATAAAGAAGATTCAAAGAGAGTGAGATGCCAGCTCCTTTCATTCAGTCAGTAGCTTCAAACATTTCTGGTATATGAAAAACATGTTTTTCAATGGCAAAAATCAATGAATATTGTAAATGCACAAACAGTAATATCTCCACATTGCACGGTGCAATTCTGAAATTTTTAGCTTTTTCCTGTTAATCCTAGCATGATAAAGAAGATTCAAAGAGAGTGAGATGCCAGCTCCTTTCATTCAGTCAGTAGCTTCAAACATTTCTGGTATATGAAAAACATGTTTTTCAATGGCAAAAATCAATGAATATTGTAAATGCACAAACAGTAATTTCTCCACATTGCAAGGTGCAATTCTGAAATTTTTTGCTTTTTCCTGTTAATCCTAGCATGATAAAGATTCAAAGAGAGTGAGATGCCAGCTCCTTTCATTCAGTCAGTAGCTTCAAACATTTCTGGTATATGAAAAACATGTTTTTCAATGGCAAAAATCAATGAATATTGTAAATGCACAAACAGTAATATCTCCACATTGCACGGTGCAATTCTGAAATTTTTAGCTTTTTCCTGTTAATCCTAGCATGATAAAGAAGATTCAAAGAGAGTGAGATGCCAGCTCCTTTCATTCAGTCAGTAGCTTCAAACATTTCTGGTATATGAAAAACATGTTTTTCAATGGCAAAAATCAATGAATATTGTAAATGCACAAACAGTAATATCTCCACATTGCAAGGTGCAATTCTGAAATTTTTTGCTTTTTCCTGTTAATCCTAGCATGATAAAGAAGATTCAAAGAGAGTGAGATGCCAGCTCCTTTCATTCAGTCAGTAGCTTCAAACATTTCTGGTATATGAAAAACATGTTTTTCAATGGCAAAAATCAATGAATATTGTAAATGCACAAACAGTAATATCTCCACATTGCAAGGTGCAATTCTGAAATTTTTTGCTTTTTCCTGCTAATCCTAGCATGATAAAGAAGATTCAAAGAGAGTGAGATGCCAGCTCCTTTCATTCAGTCAGTAGCTTCAAACATTTCTGGTATATGAAAAACATGTTTTTCAATGGCAAAAATCAATGAATATTGTAAATGCACAAACAGTAATATCTCCACATTGCACGGTGCAATTCTGAAATTTTTAGCTTTTTCCTGTTAATCCTAGCATGATAAAGAAGATTCAAAGAGAGTGAGATGCCAGCTCCTTTCATTCAGTCAGTAGCTTCAAACATTTCTGGTATATGAAAAACATGTTTTTCAATGGCAAAAATCAATGAATATTGTAAATGCACAAACAGTAATATCTCCACATTGCACGGTGCAATTGTGAAATTTTTAGCTTTTTCCTGTTAATCCTAGCATGATAAAGAAGATTCAAAGAGAGTGAGATGCCAGCTCCTTTCATTCAGTCAGTAGCTTCAAACATTTCTGGTATATGAAAAACGTTTTTCAATGGCAAAAATCAATGAATATTGTAAATGCACAAACAGTAATATCTCCACATTGCAAGGTGCAATTCTGAAATTTTTTGCTTTTTCCTGTTAATCCTAGCATGATAAAGAAGATTCAAAGAGAGTGAGATGCCAGCTCCTTTCATTCAGTCAGTAGCTTCAAACATTTCTGGTATATGAAAAACATGTTTTTCAATGGCAAAAATCAATGAATATTGTAAATGCACAAACAGTAATATCTCCGCATTGCAAGGTGCAATTCTGAAATTTTTTGCTTTTTCCTGCTAATCCTAGCATGATAAAGAAGATTCAAAGAGAGTGAGATGCCAGCTCCTTTCATTCAGTCAGTAGCTTCAAACATTTCTGGTATATGAAAAACATGTTTTTCAATGGCAAAAATCAATGAATATTGTAAATGCACAAACAGTAATATCTCCACATTGCAAGGTGCAATTCTGAAATTTTTTGCTTTTTCCTGTTAATCCTAGCATGATAAAGAAGATTCAAAGAGAGTGAGATGCCAGCTCCTTTCATTCAGTCAGTAGCTTCAAACATTTCTGGTATATGAAAAACATGTTTTTCAATGGCAAAAATCAATGAATATTGTAAATGCACAAACAGTAATATCTCCACATTGCACGGTGCAATTCTGAAATTTTTAGCTTTTTCCTGTTAATCCTAGCATGATAAAGAAGATTCAAAGAGAGTGAGATGCCAGCTCCTTTCATTCAGTCAGTAGCTTCAAACATTTCTGGTATATGAAAAACATGTTTTTCAATGGCAAAAATCAATGAATATTGTAAATGCACAAACAGTAATATCTCCACATTGCAAAGTGCAATTCTGAAATTTTTTGCTTTTTCCTGTTAATCCTAGCATGATAAAGATTCAAAGAGAGTGAGATGCCAGCTCCTTTCATTCAGTCAGTAGCTTCAAACATTTCTGGTATATGAAAAACATGTTTTTCAATGGCAAAAATCAATGAATATTGTAAATGCACAAACAGTAATATCTCCACATTGCACGGTGCAATTCTGAAATTTTTAGCTTTTTCCTGTTAATCCTAGCATGATAAAGAAGATTCAAAGAGAGTGAGATGCCAGCTCCTTTCATTCAGTCAGTAGCTTCAAACATTTCTGGTATATGAAAAACATGTTTTTCAATTGCAAAAATCAATGAATATTGTAAATGCACAAACAGTAATATCTCCACATTGCAAGGTGCAATTCTGAAATTTTTTGCTTTTTCCTGTTAATCCTAGCATGATAAAGAAGATTCAAAGAGAGTGAGATGCCAGCTCCTTTCATTCAGTCAGTAGCTTCAAACATTTCTGGTATATGAAAAACATGTTTTTCAATGGCAAAAATCAATGAATATTGTAAATGCACAAACAGTAATATCTCCACATTGCAAGGTGCAATTCTGAAATTTTTTGCTTTTTCCTGCTAATCCTAGCATGATAAAGAAGATTCAAAGAGAGTGAGATGCCAGCTCCTTTTATTCAGTCAGTAGCTTCAAACATTTCTGGTATATGAAAAACGTTTTTCAATGGCAAAAATCAATGAATATTGTAAATGCACAAACAGTAATATCTCCACATTGCACGGTGCAATTCTGAAATTTTTAGCTTTTTCCTGTTAATCCTAGCATGATAAAGAAGATTCAAAGAGAGTGAGATGCCAGCTCCTTTCATTCAGTCAGTAGCTTCAAACATTTCTGGTATATGAAAAACATGTTTTTCAATGGCAAAAATCAATGAATATTGTAAATGCACAAACAGTAATATCTCCACATTGCAAAGTGCAATTCTGAAATTTTTTGCTTTTTCCTGCTAATCCTAGCATGATAAAGAAGATTCAAAGAGAGTGAGATGCCAGCTCCTTTTATTCAGTCAGTAGCTTCAAACATTTCTGGTATATGAAAAACGTTTTTCAATGGCAAAAATCAATGAATATTGTAAATGCACAAACAGTAATATCTCCACATTGCACGGTGCAATTCTGAAATTTTTAGCTTTTTCCTGTTAATCCTAGCATGATAAAGAAGATTCAAAGAGAGTGAGATGCCAGCTCCTTTCATTCAGTCAGTAGCTTCAAACATTTCTGGTATATGAAAAACATGTTTTTCAATGGCAAAAATCAATGAATATTGTAAATGCACAAACAGTAATATCTCCACATTGCAAAGTGCAATTCTGAAATTTTTTGCTTTTTCCTGCTAATCCTAACATGATAAAGAAGATTCAAAGAGAGTGAGATGCCAGCTCCTTTCATTCAGTCAGTAGCTTCAAACATTTCTGGTATATGAAAAACGTTTTTCAATGGCAAAAATCAATGAATATTGTAAATGCACAAACAGTAATATCTCCACATTGCACGGTGCAATTCTGAAATTTTTAGCTTTTTCCTGTTAATCCTAGCATGATAAAGAAGATTCAAAGAGAGTGAGATGCCAGCTCCTTTCATTCAGTCAGTAGCTTCAAACATTTCTGGTATATGAAAAACATGTTTTTCAATGGCAAAAATCAATGAATATTGTAAATGCACAAACAGTAATATCTCCACATTGCAAAGTGCAATTCTGAAATTTTTTGCTTTTTCCTGCTAATCCTAACATGATAAAGAAGATTCAAAGAGAGTGAGATGCCAGCTCCTTTCATTCAGTCAGTAGCTTCAAACATTTCTGGTATATGAAAAACATGTTTTTCAATGGCAAAAATCAATGAATATTGTAAAAGCACAAACAGTAATATCTCCACATTGCACGGTGCAATTCTGAAATTTTTAGCTTTTTCCTGTTAATCCTAGCATGATAAAGAAGATTCAAAGAGTGAGATGCCAGCTCCTTTCATTCAGTCAGTAGCTTCAAACATTTCTGGTATATGAAAAACATGTTTTTCAATGGCAAAAATCAATGAATATTGTAAATGCACAAACAGTAATATCTCCACATTGCAAAGTGCAATTCTGAAATTTTTTGCTTTTTCCTGCTAATCCTAGCATGATAAAGAAGATTCAAAGAGAGTGAGATGCCAGCTCCTTTCATTCAGTCAGTAGCTTCAAACATTTCTGGTATATGAAAAACATGTTTTTCAATGGCAAAAATCAATGAATATTGTAAATGCACAAACAGTAATATCTCCACATTGCACGGTGCAATTCTGAAATTTTTAGCTTTTTCCTGTTAATCCTAGCATGATAAAGAAGATTCAAAGAGAGTGAGATGCCAGCTCCTTTCATTCAGTCAGTAGCTTCAAACATTTCTGGTATATGAAAAACATGTTTTTCAATGGCAAAAATCAATGAATATTGTAAATGCACAAACAGTAATATCTCCACATTGCAAGGTGCAATTCTGAAATTTTTTGCTTTTTCCTGTTAATCCTAGCATGATAAAGATTCAAAGAGAGTGAGATGCCAGCTCCTTTCATTCAGTCAGTAGCTTCAAACATTTCTGGTATATGAAAAACATGTTTTTCAATGGCAAAAATCAATGAATATTGTAAATGCACAAACAGTAATATCTCCACATTGCACGGTGCAATTCTGAAATTTTTAGCTTTTTCCTGTTAATCCTAGCATGATAAAGAAGATTCAAAGAGAGTGAGATGCCAGCTCCTTTCATTCAGTCAGTAGCTTCAAACATTTCTGGTATATGAAAAACATGTTTTTCAATGGCAAAAATCAATGAATATTGTAAATGCACAAACAGTAATATCTCCACATTGCAAGGTGCAATTCTGAAATTTTTTGCTTTTTCCTGTTAATCCTAGCATGATAAAGAAGATTCAAAGAGAGTGAGATGCCAGCTCCTTTCATTCAGTCAGTAGCTTCAAACATTTCTGGTATATGAAAAACATGTTTTTCAATGGCAAAAATCAATGAATATTGTAAATGCACAAACAGTAATATCTCCACATTGCAAGGTGCAATTCTGAAATTTTTTGCTTTTTCCTGCTAATCCTAGCATGATAAAGAAGATTCAAAGAGAGTGAGATGCCAGCTCCTTTTATTCAGTCAGTAGCTTCAAACATTTCTGGTATATGAAAAACGTTTTTCAATGGCAAAAATCAATGAATATTGTAAATGCACAAACAGTAATATCTCCACATTGCACGGTGCAATTCTGAAATTTTTAGCTTTTTCCTGTTAATCCTAGCATGATAAAGAAGATTCAAAGAGAGTGAGATGCCAGCTCCTTTCATTCAGTCAGTAGCTTCAAACATTTCTGGTATATGAAAAACATGTTTTTCAATGGCAAAAATCAATGAATATTGTAAATGCACAAACAGTAATATCTCCACATTGCAAAGTGCAATTCTGAAATTTTTTGCTTTTTCCTGCTAATCCTAGCATGATAAAGAAGATTCAAAGAGAGTGAGATGCCAGCTCCTTTTATTCAGTCAGTAGCTTCAAACATTTCTGGTATATGAAAAACGTTTTTCAATGGCAAAAATCAATGAATATTGTAAATGCACAAACAGTAATATCTCCACATTGCACGGTGCAATTCTGAAATTTTTAGCTTTTTCCTGTTAATCCTAGCATGATAAAGAAGATTCAAAGAGAGTGAGATGCCAGCTCCTTTCATTCAGTCAGTAGCTTCAAACATTTCTGGTATATGAAAAACATGTTTTTCAATGGCAAAAATCAATGAATATTGTAAATGCACAAACAGTAATATCTCCACATTGCAAAGTGCAATTCTGAAATTTTTTGCTTTTTCCTGCTAATCCTAACATGATAAAGAAGATTCAAAGAGAGTGAGATGCCAGCTCCTTTCATTCAGTCAGTAGCTTCAAACATTTCTGGTATATGAAAAACATGTTTTTCAATGGCAAAAATCAATGAATATTGTAAATGCACAAACAGTAATATCTCCACATTGCACGGTGCAATTCTGAAATTTTTAGCTTTTTCCTGTTAATCCTAGCATGATAAAGAAGATTCAAAGAGAGTGAGATGCCAGCTCCTTTCATTCAGTCAGTAGCTTCAAACATTTCTGGTATATGAAAAACATGTTTTTCAATTGCAAAAATCAATGAATATTGTAAATGCACAAACAGTAATATCTCCACATTGCAAGGTGCAATTCTGAAATTTTTTGCTTTTTCCTGTTAATCCTAGCATGATAAAGAAGATTCAAAGAGAGTGAGATGCCAGCTCCTTTCATTCAGTCAGTAGCTTCAAACATTTCTGGTATATGAAAAACATGTTTTTCAATGGCAAAAATCAATGAATATTGTAAATGCACAAACAGTAATATCTCCACATTGCAAGGTGCAATTCTGAAATTTTTTGCTTTTTCCTGCTAATCCTAGCATGATAAAGAAGATTCAAAGAGAGTGAGATGCCAGCTCCTTTTATTCAGTCAGTAGCTTCAAACATTTCTGGTATATGAAAAACGTTTTTCAATGGCAAAAATCAATGAATATTGTAAATGCACAAACAGTAATATCTCCACATTGCACGGTGCAATTCTGAAATTTTTAGCTTTTTCCTGTTAATCCTAGCATGATAAAGAAGATTCAAAGAGAGTGAGATGCCAGCTCCTTTCATTCAGTCAGTAGCTTCAAACATTTCTGGTATATGAAAAACATGTTTTTCAATGGCAAAAATCAATGAATATTGTAAATGCACAAACAGTAATATCTCCACATTGCAAAGTGCAATTCTGAAATTTTTTGCTTTTTCCTGCTAATCCTAGCATGATAAAGAAGATTCAAAGAGAGTGAGATGCCAGCTCCTTTTATTCAGTCAGTAGCTTCAAACATTTCTGGTATATGAAAAACGTTTTTCAATGGCAAAAATCAATGAATATTGTAAATGCACAAACAGTAATATCTCCACATTGCACGGTGCAATTCTGAAATTTTTAGCTTTTTCCTGTTAATCCTAGCATGATAAAGAAGATTCAAAGAGAGTGAGATGCCAGCTCCTTTCATTCAGTCAGTAGCTTCAAACATTTCTGGTATATGAAAAACATGTTTTTCAATGGCAAAAATCAATGAATATTGTAAATGCACAAACAGTAATATCTCCACATTGCAAAGTGCAATTCTGAAATTTTTTGCTTTTTCCTGCTAATCCTAACATGATAAAGAAGATTCAAAGAGAGTGAGATGCCAGCTCCTTTCATTCAGTCAGTAGCTTCAAACATTTCTGGTATATGAAAAACGTTTTTCAATGGCAAAAATCAATGAATATTGTAAATGCACAAACAGTAATATCTCCACATTGCACGGTGCAATTCTGAAATTTTTAGCTTTTTCCTGTTAATCCTAGCATGATAAAGAAGATTCAAAGAGAGTGAGATGCCAGCTCCTTTCATTCAGTCAGTAGCTTCAAACATTTCTGGTATATGAAAAACATGTTTTTCAATGGCAAAAATCAATGAATATTGTAAATGCACAAACAGTAATATCTCCACATTGCAAAGTGCAATTCTGAAATTTTTTGCTTTTTCCTGCTAATCCTAACATGATAAAGAAGATTCAAAGAGAGTGAGATGCCAGCTCCTTTCATTCAGTCAGTAGCTTCAAACATTTCTGGTATATGAAAAACATGTTTTTCAATGGCAAAAATCAATGAATATTGTAAAAGCACAAACAGTAATATCTCCACATTGCACGGTGCAATTCTGAAATTTTTAGCTTTTTCCTGTTAATCCTAGCATGATAAAGAAGATTCAAAGAGTGAGATGCCAGCTCCTTTCATTCAGTCAGTAGCTTCAAACATTTCTGGTATATGAAAAACATGTTTTTCAATGGCAAAAATCAATGAATATTGTAAATGCACAAACAGTAATATCTCCACATTGCAAAGTGCAATTCTGAAATTTTTTGCTTTTTCCTGCTAATCCTAGCATGATAAAGAAGATTCAAAGAGAGTGAGATGCCAGCTCCTTTCATTCAGTCAGTAGCTTCAAACATTTCTGGTATATGAAAAACATGTTTTTCAATGGCAAAAATCAATGAATATTGTAAATGCACAAACAGTAATATCTCCACATTGCACGGTGCAATTCTGAAATTTTTAGCTTTTTCCTGTTAATCCTAGCATGATAAAGAAGATTCAAAGAGAGTGAGATGCCAGCTCCTTTCATTCAGTCAGTAGCTTCAAACATTTCTGGTATATGAAAAACATGTTTTTCAATGGCAAAAATCAATGAATATTGTAAATGCACAAACAGTAATATCTCCACATTGCAAGGTGCAATTCTGAAATTTTTTGCTTTTTCCTGTTAATCCTAGCATGATAAAGATTCAAAGAGAGTGAGATGCCAGCTCCTTTCATTCAGTCAGTAGCTTCAAACATTTCTGGTATATGAAAAACATGTTTTTCAATGGCAAAAATCAATGAATATTGTAAATGCACAAACAGTAATATCTCCACATTGCACGGTGCAATTCTGAAATTTTTAGCTTTTTCCTGTTAATCCTAGCATGATAAAGAAGATTCAAAGAGAGTGAGATGCCAGCTCCTTTCATTCAGTCAGTAGCTTCAAACATTTCTGGTATATGAAAAACATGTTTTTCAATGGCAAAAATCAATGAATATTGTAAATGCACAAACAGTAATATCTCCACATTGCAAGGTGCAATTCTGAAATTTTTTGCTTTTTCCTGCTAATCCTAGCATGATAAAGAAGATTCAAAGAGAGTGAGATGCCAGCTCCTTTTATTCAGTCAGTAGCTTCAAACATTTCTGGTATATGAAAAACGTTTTTCAATGGCAAAAATCAATGAATATTGTAAATGCACAAACAGTAATATCTCCACATTGCACGGTGCAATTCTGAAATTTTTAGCTTTTTCCTGTTAATCCTAGCATGATAAAGAAGATTCAAAGAGAGTGAGATGCCAGCTCCTTTCATTCAGTCAGTAGCTTCAAACATTTCTGGTATATGAAAAACATGTTTTTCAATGGCAAAAATCAATGAATATTGTAAATGCACAAACAGTAATATCTCCACATTGCAAAGTGCAATTCTGAAATTTTTTGCTTTTTCCTGCTAATCCTAGCATGATAAAGAAGATTCAAAGAGAGTGAGATGCCAGCTCCTTTTATTCAGTCAGTAGCTTCAAACATTTCTGGTATATGAAAAACGTTTTTCAATGGCAAAAATCAATGAATATTGTAAATGCACAAACAGTAATATCTCCACATTGCACGGTGCAATTCTGAAATTTTTAGCTTTTTCCTGTTAATCCTAGCATGATAAAGAAGATTCAAAGAGAGTGAGATGCCAGCTCCTTTCATTCAGTCAGTAGCTTCAAACATTTCTGGTATATGAAAAACATGTTTTTCAATGGCAAAAATCAATGAATATTGTAAATGCACAAACAGTAATATCTCCACATTGCAAAGTGCAATTCTGAAATTTTTTGCTTTTTCCTGCTAATCCTAACATGATAAAGAAGATTCAAAGAGAGTGAGATGCCAGCTCCTTTCATTCAGTCAGTAGCTTCAAACATTTCTGGTATATGAAAAACATGTTTTTCAATGGCAAAAATCAATGAATATTGTAAAAGCACAAACAGTAATATCTCCACATTGCACGGTGCAATTCTGAAATTTTTAGCTTTTTCCTGTTAATCCTAGCATGATAAAGAAGATTCAAAGAGTGAGATGCCAGCTCCTTTCATTCAGTCAGTAGCTTCAAACATTTCTGGTATATGAAAAACATGTTTTTCAATGGCAAAAATCAATGAATATTGTAAATGCACAAACAGTAATATCTCCACATTGCAAAGTGCAATTCTGAAATTTTTTGCTTTTTCCTGCTAATCCTAGCATGATAAAGAAGATTCAAAGAGAGTGAGATGCCAGCTCCTTTCATTCAGTCAGTAGCTTCAAACATTTCTGGTATATGAAAAACATGTTTTTCAATGGCAAAAATCAATGAATATTGTAAAAGCACAAACAGTAATATCTCCACATTGCACGGTGCAATTCTGAAATTTTTAGCTTTTTCCTGTTAATCCTAGCATGATAAAGAAGATTCAAAGAGAGTGAGATGCCAGCTCCTTTTATTCAGTCAGTAGCTTCAAACATTTCTGGTATATGAAAAACGTTTTTCAATGGCAAAAATCAATGAATATTGTAAATGCACAAACAGTAATATCTCCACATTGCACGGTGCAATTCTGAAATTTTTAGCTTTTTCCTGTTAATCCTAGCATGATAAAGAAGATTCAAAGAGAGTGAGATGCCAGCTCCTTTCATTCAGTCAGTAGCTTCAAACATTTCTGGTATATGAAAAACATGTTTTTCAATGGCAAAAATCAATGAATATTGTAAATGCACAAACAGTAATATCTCCACATTGCAAAGTGCAATTCTGAAATTTTTTGCTTTTTCCTGCTAATCCTAGCATGATAAAGAAGATTCAAAGAGAGTGAGATGCCAGCTCCTTTTATTCAGTCAGTAGCTTCAAACATTTCTGGTATATGAAAAACGTTTTTCAATGGCAAAAATCAATGAATATTGTAAATGCACAAACAGTAATATCTCCACATTGCACGGTGCAATTCTGAAATTTTTAGCTTTTTCCTGTTAATCCTAGCATGATAAAGAAGATTCAAAGAGAGTGAGATGCCAGCTCCTTTCATTCAGTCAGTAGCTTCAAACATTTCTGGTATATGAAAAACATGTTTTTCAATGGCAAAAATCAATGAATATTGTAAATGCACAAACAGTAATATCTCCACATTGCAAAGTGCAATTCTGAAATTTTTTGCTTTTTCCTGCTAATCCTAACATGATAAAGAAGATTCAAAGAGAGTGAGATGCCAGCTCCTTTCATTCAGTCAGTAGCTTCAAACATTTCTGGTATATGAAAAACATGTTTTTCAATGGCAAAAATCAATGAATATTGTAAAAGCACAAACAGTAATATCTCCACATTGCACGGTGCAATTCTGAAATTTTTAGCTTTTTCCTGTTAATCCTAGCATGATAAAGAAGATTCAAAGAGTGAGATGCCAGCTCCTTTCATTCAGTCAGTAGCTTCAAACATTTCTGGTATATGAAAAACATGTTTTTCAATGGCAAAAATCAATGAATATTGTAAATGCACAAACAGTAATATCTCCACATTGCAAAGTGCAATTCTGAAATTTTTTGCTTTTTCCTGCTAATCCTAGCATGATAAAGAAGATTCAAAGAGAGTGAGATGCCAGCTCCTTTCATTCAGTCAGTAGCTTCAAACATTTCTGGTATATGAAAAACATGTTTTTCAATGGCAAAAATCAATGAATATTGTAAAAGCACAAACAGTAATATCTCCACATTGCACGGTGCAATTCTGAAATTTTTAGCTTTTTCCTGTTAATCCTAGCATGATAAAGAAGATTCAAAGAGAGTGAGATGCCAGCTCCTTTCATTCAGTCAGTAGCTTCAAACATTTCTGGTATATGAAAAACATGTTTTTCAATGGCAAAAATCAATGAATATTGTAAATGCACAAACAGTAATATCTCCACATTGCAAGGTGCAATTCTGAAATTTTTTGCTTTTTCCTGCTAATCCTAGCATGATAAAGAAGATTCAAAGAGAGTGAGATGCCAGCTCCTTTCATTCAGTCAGTAGCTTCAAACATTTCTGGTATATGAAAAACATGTTTTTCAATGGCAAAAATCAATGAATATTGTAAATGCACAAACAGTAATATCTCCACATTGCACGGTGCAATTCTGAAATTTTTAGCTTTTTCCTGTTAATCCTAGCATGATAAAGAAGATTCAAAGAGAGTGAGATGCCAGCTCCTTTCATTCAGTCAGTAGCTTCAAACATTTCTGGTATATGAAAAACATGTTTTTCAATGGCAAAAATCAATGAATATTGTAAATGCACAAACAGTAATATCTCCACATTGCAAGGTGCAATTCTGAAATTTTTTGCTTTTTCCTGTTAATCCTAGCATGATAAAGAAGATTCAAAGAGAGTGAGATGCCAGCTCCTTTCATTCAGTCAGTAGCTTCAAACATTTCTGGTATATGAAAAACGTTTTTCAATGGCAAAAATCAATGAATATTGTAAATGCACAAACAGTAATATCTCCACATTGCAAGGTGCAATTCTGAAATTTTTTGCTTTTTCCTGCTAATCCTAGCATGATAAAGAAGATTCAAAGAGAGTGAGATGCCAGCTCCTTTCATTCAGTCAGTAGCTTCAAACATTTCTGGTATATGAAAAACATGTTTTTCAATGGCAAAAATCAATGAATATTGTAAATGCACAAACAGTAATATCTCCACATTGCACGGTGCAATTCTGAAATTTTTAGCTTTTTCCTGTTAATCCTAGCATGATAAAGAAGATTCAAAGAGAGTGAGATGCCAGCTCCTTTCATTCAGTCAGTAGCTTCAAACATTTCTGGTATATGAAAAACGTTTTTCAATGGCAAAAATCAATGAATATTGTAAATGCACAAACAGTAATATCTCCACATTGCAAGGTGCAATTCTGAAATTTTTTGCTTTTTCCTGTTAATCCTAGCATGATAAAGAAGATTCAAAGAGAGTGAGATGCCAGCTCCTTTCATTCAGTCAGTAGCTTCAAACATTTCTGGTATATGAAAAACATGTTTTTCAATGGCAAAAATCAATGAATATTGTAAATGCACAAACAGTAATATCTCCGCATTGCAAGGTGCAATTCTGAAATTTTTTGCTTTTTCCTGCTAATCCTAGCATGATAAAGAAGATTCAAAGAGAGTGAGATGCCAGCTCCTTTCATTCAGTCAGTAGCTTCAAACATTTCTGGTATATGAAAAACATGTTTTTCAATGGCAAAAATCAATGAATATTGTAAATGCACAAACAGTAATATCTCCACATTGCAAGGTGCAATTCTGAAATTTTTTGCTTTTTCCTGCTAATCCTAGCATGATAAAGAAGATTCAAAGAGAGTGAGATGCCAGCTCCTTTCATTCAGTCAGTAGCTTCAAACATTTCTGGTATATGAAAAACATGTTTTTCAATGGCAAAAATCAATGAATATTGTAAATGCACAAACAGTAATATCTCCACATTGCACAGTGCAATTCTGAAATTTTTAGCTTTTTCCTGTTAATCCTAGCATGATAAAGAAGATTCAAAGAGAGTGAGATGCCAGCTCCTTTCATTCAGTCAGTAGCTTCAAACATTTCTGGTATATGAAAAACGTTTTTCAATGGCAAAAATCAATGAATATTGTAAATGCACAAACAGTAATATCTCCACATTGCAAGGTGCAATTCTGAAATTTTTTGCTTTTTCCTGTTAATCCTAGCATGATAAAGAAGATTCAAAGAGAGTGAGATGCCAGCTCCTTTCATTCAGTCAGTAGCTTCAAACATTTCTGGTATATGAAAAACATGTTTTTCAATGGCAAAAATCAATGAATATTGTAAATGCACAAACAGTAATATCTCCACATTGCAAGGTGCAATTCTGAAATTTTTTGCTTTTTCCTGCTAATCCTAGCATGATAAAGAAGATTCAAAGAGAGTGAGATGCCAGCTCCTTTCATTCAGTCAGTAGCTTCAAACATTTCTGGTATATGAAAAACGTTTTTCAATGGCAAAAATCAATGAATATTGTAAATGCACAAACAGTAATATCTCCACATTGCAAGGTGCAATTCTGAAATTTTTTGCTTTTTACTGTTAATCCTAGCATGATAAAGAAGATTCAAAGAGAGTGAGATGCCAGCTCCTTTCATTCAATCAGTAGCTTCAAACATTTCTGGTATATGAAAAACATGTTTTTCAATGGCAAAAATCAATGAATATTGTAAATGCACAAACAGTAATATCTCCACATTGCAAGGTGCAATTCTGAAATTTTTTGCTTTTTCCTGCTAATCCTAGCATGATAAAGAAGATTCAAAGAGAGTGAGATGCCAGCTCCTTTCATTCAGTCAGTAGCTTCAAACATTTCTGGTATATGAAAAACATGTTTTTCAATGGCAAAAATCAATGAATATTGTAAATGCACAAACAGTAATATCTCCACATTGCACGGTGCAATTCTGAAATTTTTAGCTTTTTCCTGTTAATCCTAGCATGATAAAGAAGATTCAAAGAGAGTGAGATGCCAGCTCCTTTCATTCAGTCAGTAGCTTCAAACATTTCTGGTATATGAAAAACATGTTTTTCAATGGCAAAAATCAATGAATATTGTAAATGCACAAACAGTAATATCTCCACATTGCACGGTGCAATTCTGAAATTTTTACCTTTTTCCTGTTAATCCTAGCATGATAAAGAAGATTCAAAGAGAGTGAGATGCCAGCTCCTTTCATTCAGTCAGTAGCTTCAAACATTTCTGGTATATGAAAAACATGTTTTTCAATGGCAAAAATCAATGAATATTGTAAATGCACAAACAGTAATATCTCCACATTGCAAGGTGCAATTCTGAAATTTTTTGCTTTTTCCTGCTAATCCTAGCATGATAAAGAAGATTCAAAGAGAGTGAGATGCCAGCTCCTTTCATTCAGTCAGTAGCTTCAAACATTTCTGGTATATGAAAAACGTTTTTCAATGGCAAAAATCAATGAATATTGTAAATGCACAAACAGTAATATCTCCACATTGCAAGGTGCAATTCTGAAATTTTTTGCTTTTTCCTGCTAATCCTAGCATGATAAAGAAGATTCAAAGAGAGTGAGATGCCAGCTCCTTTCATTCAGTCAGTAGCTTCAAACATTTCTGGTATATGAAAAACATGTTTTTCAATGGCAAAAATCAATGAATATTGTAAATGCACAAACAGTAATATCTCCACATTGCACGGTGCAATTCTGAAATTTTTAGCTTTTTCCTGTTAATCCTAGCATGATAAAGAAGATTCAAAGAGAGTGAGATGCCAGCTCCTTTCATTCAGTCAGTAGCTTCAAACATTTCTGGTATATGAAAAACGTTTTTCAATGGCAAAAATCAATGAATATTGTAAATGCACAAACAGTAATATCTCCACATTGCAAGGTGCAATTCTGAAATTTTTTGCTTTTTCCTGTTAATCCTAGCATGATAAAGAAGATTCAAAGAGAGTGAGATGCCAGCTCCTTTCATTCAGTCAGTAGCTTCAAACATTTCTGGTATATGAAAAACATGTTTTTCAATGGCAAAAATCAATGAATATTGTAAATGCACAAACAGTAATATTTCCGCATTGCAAGGTGCAATTCTGAAATTTTTTGCTTTTTCCTGCTAATCCTAGCATGATAAAGAAGATTCAAAGAGAGTGAGATGCCAGCTCCTTTCATTCAGTCAGTAGCTTCAAACATTTCTGGTATATGAAAAACATGTTTTTCAATGGCAAAAATCAATGAATATTGTAAATGCACAAACAGTAATATCTCCACATTGCACGGTGCAATTCTGAAATTTTTAGCTTTTTCCTGTTAATCCTAGCATGATAAAGAAGATTCAAAGAGAGTGAGATGCCAGCTCCTTTCATTCAGTCAGTAGCTTCAAACATTTCTGGTATATGAAAAACATGTTTTTCAATGGCAAAAATCAATGAATATTGTAAATGCACAAACAGTAATATCTCCACATTGCAAGGTGCAATTCTGAAATTTTTTGCTTTTTCCTGCTAATCCTAGCATGATAAAGAAGATTCAAAGAGAGTGAGATGCCAGCTCCTTTCATTCAGTCAGTAGCTTCAAACATTTCTGGTATATGAAAAACATGTTTTTCAATGGCAAAAATCAATGAATATTGTAAATGCACAAACAGTAATATCTCCACATTGCAAGGTGCAATTCTGAAATTTTTTGCTTTTTCCTGTTAATCCTAGCATGATAAAGAAGATTCAAAGAGAGTGAGATGCCAGCTCCTTTCATTCAGTCAGTAGCTTCAAACATTTCTGGTATATGAAAAACATGTTTTTCAATGGCAAAAATCAATGAATATTGTAAATGCACAAACAGCAATATCTCCACATTGCACGGTGCAATTCTGAAATTTTTAGCTTTTTCCTGTTAATCCTAGCATGATAAAGAAGATTCAAAGAGAGTGAGATGCCAGCTCCTTTCATTCAGTCAGTAGCTTCAAACATTTCTGGTATATGAAAAACATGTTTTTCAATGGCAAAAATCAATGAATATTGTAAATGCACAAACAGTAATATCTCCACATTGCAAGGTGCAATTCTGAAATTTTTTGCTTTTTCCTGTTAATCCTAGCATGATAAAGAAGATTCAAAGAGAGTGAGATGCCAGCTCCTTTCATTCAGTCAGTAGCTTCAAACATTTCTGGTATATGAAAAACGTTTTTCAATGGCAAAAATCAATGAATATTGTAAATGCACAAACAGTAATATCTCCGCATTGCAAGGTGCAATTCTGAAATTTTTTGCTTTTTCCTGCTAATCCTAGCATGATAAAGAAGATTCAAAGAGAGTGAGATGCCAGCTCCTTTCATTCAGTCAGTAGCTTCAAACATTTCTGGTATATGAAAAACATGTTTTTCAATGGCAAAAATCAATGAATATTGTAAATGCACAAACAGTAATATCTCCACATTGCACGGTGCAATTCTGAAATTTTTAGCTTTTTCCTGTTAATCCTAGCATGATAAAGAAGATTCAAAGAGAGTGAGATGCCAGCTCCTTTCATTCAGTCAGTAGCTTCAAACATTTCTGGTATATGAAAAACATGTTTTTCAATGGCAAAAATCAATGAATATTGTAAATGCACAAACAGTAATATCTCCACATTGCAAGGTGCAATTCTGAAATTTTTTGCTTTTTCCTGCTAATCCTAGCATGATAAAGAAGATTCAAAGAGAGTGAGATGCCAGCTCCTTTCATTCAGTCAGTAGCTTCAAACATTTCTGGTATATGAAAAACATGTTTTTCAATGGCAAAAATCAATGAATATTGTAAATGCACAAACAGTAATATCTCCACATTGCAAGGTGCAATTCTGAAATTTTTTGCTTTTTCCTGTTAATCCTAGCATGATAAAGAAGATTCAAAGAGAGTGAGATGCCAGCTCCTTTCATTCAGTCAGTAGCTTCAAACATTTCTGGTATATGAAATACGTTTTTCAATGGCAAAAATCAATGAATATTGTAAATGCACAAACAGTAATATCTCCACATTGCAAGGTGCAATTCTGAAATTTTTTGCTTTTTCCTGCTAATCCTAGCATGATAAAGAAGATTCAAAGAGAGTGAGATGCCAGCTCCTTTCATTCAGTCAGTAGCTTCAAACATTTCTGGTATATGAAAAACGTTTTTCAATGGCAAAAATCAATGAATATTGTAAATGCACAAACAGTAATATCTCCACATTGCAAGGTGCAATTCTGAAATTTTTTGCTTTTTCCTGTTAATCCTAGCATGATAAAGAAGATTCAAAGAGAGTGAGATGCCAGCTCCTTTCATTCAGTCAGTAGCTTCAAACATTTCTGGTATATGAAAAACGTTTTTCAATGGCAAAAATCAATGAATATTGTATATGCACAAACAGTAATATCTCCGCATTGCAAGGTGCAATTCTGAAATTTTTTGCTTTTTCCTGTTAATCCTAGCATGATAAAGAAGATTCAAAGAGAGTGAGATGCCAGCTCCTTTCATTCAGTCAGTAGCTTCAAACATTTCTGGTATATGAAAAACATGTTTTTCAATGGCAAAAATCAATGAATATTGTAAATGCACAAACAGTAATATCTCCGCATTGCAAGGTGCAATTCTGAAATTTTTTGCTTTTTCCTGCTAATCCTAGCATTATAAAGAAGATTCAAAGAGAGTGAGATGCCAGCTCCTTTCATTCAGTCAGTAGCTTCAAACATTTCTGGTATATGAAAAACATGTTTTTCAATGGCAAAAATCAATGAATATTGTAAATGCACAAACAGTAATATCTCCACATTGCAAGGTGCAATTCTGAAATTTTTTGCTTTTTCCTGCTAATCCTAGCATGATAAAGAAGATTCAAAGAGAGTGAGATGCCAGCTCCTTTCATTCAGTCAGTAGCTTCAAACATTTCTGGTATATGAAAAACATGTTTTTCAATGGCAAAAATCAATGAATATTGTAAATGCACAAACAGTAATATCTCCACATTGCACAGTGCAATTCTGAAATTTTTAGCTTTTTCCTGTTAATCCTAGCATGATAAAGAAGATTCAAAGAGAGTGAGATGCCAGCTCCTTTCATTCAGTCAGTAGCTTCAAACATTTCTGGTATATGAAAAACATGTTTTTCAATGGCAAAAATCAATGAATATTGTAAATGCACAAACAGTAATATCTCCACATTGCAAGGTGCAATTCTGAAATTTTTTGCTTTTTCCTGTTAATCCTAGCATGATAAAGAAGATTCAAAGAGAGTGAGATGCCAGCTCCTTTCATTCAGTCAGTAGCTTCAAACATTTCTGGTATATGAAAAACATGTTTTTCAATGGCAAAAATCAATGAATATTGTAAATGCACAAACAGTAATATCTCCACATTGCAAGGTGCAATTCTGAAATTTTTTGCTTTTTCCTGCTAATCCTAGCATGATAAAGAAGATTCAAAGAGAGTGAGATGCCAGCTCCTTTCATTCAGTCAGTAGCTTCAAACATTTCTGGTATATGAAAAACGTTTTTCAATGGCAAAAATCAATGAATATTGTAAATGCACAAACAGTAATATCTCCACATTGCAAGGTGCAATTCTGAAATTTTTTGCTTTTTACTGTTAATCCTAGCATGATAAAGAAGATTCAAAGAGAGTGAGATGCCAGCTCCTTTCATTCAATCAGTAGCTTCAAACATTTCTGGTATATGAAAAACATGTTTTTCAATGGCAAAAATCAATGAATATTGTAAATGCACAAACAGTAATATCTCCACATTGCAAGGTGCAATTCTGAAATTTTTTGCTTTTTCCTGCTAATCCTAGCATGATAAAGAAGATTCAAAGAGAGTGAGATGCCAGCTCCTTTCATTCAGTCAGTAGCTTCAAACATTTCTGGTATATGAAAAACATGTTTTTCAATGGCAAAAATCAATGAATATTGTAAATGCACAAACAGTAATATCTCCACATTGCACGGTGCAATTCTGAAATTTTTAGCTTTTTCCTGTTAATCCTAGCATGATAAAGAAGATTCAAAGAGAGTGAGATGCCAGCTCCTTTCATTCAGTCAGTAGCTTCAAACATTTCTGGTATATGAAAAACATGTTTTTCAATGGCAAAAATCAATGAATATTGTAAATGCACAAACAGTAATATCTCCACATTGCACGGTGCAATTCTGAAATTTTTACCTTTTTCCTGTTAATCCTAGCATGATAAAGAAGATTCAAAGAGAGTGAGATGCCAGCTCCTTTCATTCAGTCAGTAGCTTCAAACATTTCTGGTATATGAAAAACATGTTTTTCAATGGCAAAAATCAATGAATATTGTAAATGCACAAACAGTAATATCTCCACATTGCAAGGTGCAATTCTGAAATTTTTTGCTTTTTCCTGCTAATCCTAGCATGATAAAGAAGATTCAAAGAGAGTGAGATGCCAGCTCCTTTCATTCAGTCAGTAGCTTCAAACATTTCTGGTATATGAAAAACGTTTTTCAATGGCAAAAATCAATGAATATTGTAAATGCACAAACAGTAATATCTCCACATTGCAAGGTGCAATTCTGAAATTTTTTGCTTTTTCCTGCTAATCCTAGCATGATAAAGAAGATTCAAAGAGAGTGAGATGCCAGCTCCTTTCATTCAGTCAGTAGCTTCAAACATTTCTGGTATATGAAAAACATGTTTTTCAATGGCAAAAATCAATGAATATTGTAAATGCACAAACAGTAATATCTCCACATTGCACGGTGCAATTCTGAAATTTT
Organism: Phyllobates terribilis; assembly: GCF_046119375.1. Taxonomy (NCBI): domain Eukaryota; kingdom Metazoa; phylum Chordata; class Amphibia; order Anura; family Dendrobatidae; genus Phyllobates; species Phyllobates terribilis. The sequence goes on from NW_027364790.1 coordinate 50,476, forward strand.
TAGCTTTTTCCTGTTAATCCTAGCATGATAAAGAAGATTCAAAGAGAGTGAGATGCCAGCTCCTTTCATTCAGTCAGTAGCTTCAAACATTTCTGGTATATGAAAAACGTTTTTCAATGGCAAAAATCAATGAATATTGTAAATGCACAAACAGTAATATCTCCACATTGCAAGGTGCAATTCTGAAATTTTTTGCTTTTTCCTGTTAATCCTAGCATGATAAAGAAGATTCAAAGAGAGTGAGATGCCAGCTCCTTTCATTCAGTCAGTAGCTTCAAACATTTCTGGTATATGAAAAACATGTTTTTCAATGGCAAAAATCAATGAATATTGTAAATGCACAAACAGTAATATTTCCGCATTGCAAGGTGCAATTCTGAAATTTTTTGCTTTTTCCTGCTAATCCTAGCATGATAAAGAAGATTCAAAGAGTGAGATGCCAGCTCCTTTCATTCAGTCAGTAGCTTCAAACATTTCTGGTATATGAAAAACATGTTTTTCAATGGCAAAAATCAATGAATATTGTAAATGCACAAACAGTAATATCTCCACATTGCACGGTGCAATTCTGAAATTTTTAGCTTTTTCCTGTTAATCCTAGCATGATAAAGAAGATTCAAAGAGAGTGAGATGCCAGCTCCTTTCATTCAGTCAGTAGCTTCAAACATTTCTGGTATATGAAAAACATGTTTTTCAATGGCAAAAATCAATGAATATTGTAAATGCACAAACAGTAATATCTCCACATTGCAAGGTGCAATTCTGAAATTTTTTGCTTTTTCCTGCTAATCCTAGCATGATAAAGAAGATTCAAAGAGAGTGAGATGCCAGCTCCTTTCATTCAGTCAGTAGCTTCAAACATTTCTGGTATATGAAAAACATGTTTTTCAATGGCAAAAATCAATGAATATTGTAAATGCACAAACAGTAATATCTCCACATTGCAAGGTGCAATTCTGAAATTTTTTGCTTTTTCCTGTTAATCCTAGCATGATAAAGAAGATTCAAAGAGAGTGAGATGCCAGCTCCTTTCATTCAGTCAGTAGCTTCAAACATTTCTGGTATATGAAAAACATGTTTTTCAATGGCAAAAATCAATGAATATTGTAAATGCACAAACAGTAATATCTCCACATTGCACGGTGCAATTCTGAAATTTTTAGCTTTTTCCTGTTAATCCTAGCATGATAAAGAAGATTCAAAGAGAGTGAGATGCCAGCTCCTTTCATTCAGTCAGTAGCTTCAAACATTTCTGGTATATGAAAAACATGTTTTTCAATGGCAAAAATCAATGAATATTGTAAATGCACAAACAGTAATATCTCCACATTGCAAGGTGCAATTCTGAAATTTTTTGCTTTTTCCTGTTAATCCTAGCATGATAAAGAAGATTCAAAGAGAGTGAGATGCCAGCTCCTTTCATTCAGTCAGTAGCTTCAAACATTTCTGGTATATGAAAAACATGTTTTTCAATGGCAAAAATCAATGAATATTGTAAATGCACAAACAGTAATATCTCCGCATTGCAAGGTGCAATTCTGAAATTTTTTGCTTTTTCCTGCTAATCCTAGCATGATAAAGAAGATTCAAAGAGAGTGAGATGCCAGCTCCTTTCATTCAGTCAGTAGCTTCAAACATTTCTGGTATATGAAAAACATGTTTTTCAATGGCAAAAATCAATGAATATTGTAAATGCACAAACAGTAATATCTCCACATTGCACGGTGCAATTCTGAAATTTTTAGCTTTTTCCTGTTAATCCTAGCATGATAAAGAAGATTCAAAGAGAGTGAGATGCCAGCTCCTTTCATTCAGTCAGTAGCTTCAAACATTTCTGGTATATGAAAAACATGTTTTTCAATGGCAAAAATCAATGAATATTGTAAATGCACAAACAGTAATATCTCCACATTGCAAGGTGCAATTCTGAAATTTTTTGCTTTTTCCTGCTAATCCTAGCATGATAAAGAAGATTCAAAGAGAGTGAGATGCCAGCTCCTTTCATTCAGTCAGTAGCTTCAAACATTTCTGGTATATGAAAAACATGTTTTTCAATGGCAAAAATCAATGAATATTGTAAATGCACAAACAGTAATATCTCCACATTGCAAGGTGCAATTCTGAAATTTTTTGCTTTTTCCTGTTAATCCTAGCATGATAAAGAAGATTCAAAGAGAGTGAGATGCCAGCTCCTTTCATTCAGTCAGTAGCTTCAAACATTTCTGGTATATGAAAAACGTTTTTCAATGGCAAAAATCAATGAATATTGTAAATGCACAAACAGTAATATCTCCACATTGCAAGGTGCAATTCTGAAATTTTTTGCTTTTTCCTGCTAATCCTAGCATGATAAAGAAGATTCAAAGAGAGTGAGATGCCAGCTCCTTTCATTCAGTCAGTAGCTTCAAACATTTCTGGTATATGAAAAACGTTTTTCAATGGCAAAAATCAATGAATATTGTAAATGCACAAACAGTAATATCTCCACATTGCAAGGTGCAATTCTGAAATTTTTTGCTTTTTCCTGTTAATCCTAGCATGATAAAGAAGATTCAAAGAGAGTGAGATGCCAGCTCCTTTCATTCAGTCAGTAGCTTCAAACATTTCTGGTATATGAAAAACGTTTTTCAATGGCAAAAATCAATGAATATTGTAAATGCACAAACAGTAATATCTCCACATTGCACGGTGCAATTCTGAAATTTTTAGCTTTTTCCTGTTAATCCTAGCATGATAAAGAAGATTCAAAGAGAGTGAGATGCCAGCTCCTTTCATTGTCAGTAGCTTCAAACATTTCTGGTATATGAAAAACATGTTTTTCAATGGCAAAAATCAATGAATATTGTAAATGCACAAACAGTAATATCTCCACATTGCAAGGTGCAATTCTGAAATTTTTTGCTTTTTCCTGTTAATCCTAGCATGATAAAGAAGATTCAAAGAGAGTGAGATGCCAGCTCCTTTCATTCAGTCAGTAGCTTCAAACATTTCTGGTATATGAAAAACATGTTTTTCAATGGCAAAAATCAATGAATATTGTAAATGCACAAACAGTAATATCTCCACATTGCAAGGTGCAATTCTGAAATTTTTTGCTTTTTCCTGCTAATCCTAGCATGATAAAGAAGATTCAAAGAGAGTGAGATGCCAGCTCCTTTCATTCAGTCAGTAGCTTCAAACATTTCTGGTATATGAAAAACATGTTTTTCAATGGCAAAAATCAATGAATATTGTAAATGCACAAACAGTAATATCTCCACATTGCAAGGTGCAATTCTGAAATTTTTTGCTTTTTCCTGTTAATCCTAGCATGATAAAGAAGATTCAAAGAGAGTGAGATGCCAGCTCCTTTCATTCAGTCAGTAGCTTCAAACATTTCTGGTATATGAAAAACATGTTTTTCAATGGCAAAAATCAATGAATATTGTAAATGCACAAACAGTAATATCTCCACATTGCAAGGTGCAATTCTGAAATTTTTTGCTTTTTCCTGCTAATCCTAGCATGATAAAGAAGATTCAAAGAGAGTGAGATGCCAGCTCCTTTCATTCAGTCAGTAGCTTCAAACATTTCTGGTATATGAAAAACGTTTTTCAATGGCAAAAATCAATGAATATTGTAAATGCACAAACAGTAATATCTCCACATTGCACGGTGCAATTCTGAAATTTTTAACTTTTTCCTGTTAATCCTAGCATGATAAAGAAGATTCAAAGAGAGTGAGATGCCAGCTCCTTTCATTCAGTCAGTAGCTTCAAACATTTCTGGTATATGAAAAACATGTTTTTCAATGGCAAAAATCAATGAATATTGTAAATGCACAAACAGTAATATCTCCACATTGCACGGTGCAATTCTGAAATTTTTAGCTTTTTCCTGTTAATCCTAGCATGATAAAGAAGATTCAAAGAGAGTGAGATGCCAGCTCCTTTCATTCAGTCAGTAGCTTCAAACATTTCTGGTATATGAAAAACATGTTTTTCAATGGCAAAAATCAATGAATATTGTAAATGCACAAACAGTAATATCTCCACATTGCAAGGTGCAATTCTGAAATTTTTTGCTTTTTCCTGCTAATCCTAGCATGATAAAGAAGATTCAAAGAGAGTGAGATGCCAGCTCCTTTCATTCAGTCAGTAGCTTCAAACATTTCTGGTATATGAAAAACATGTTTTTCAATGGCAAAAATCAATGAATATTGTAAATGCACAAACAGTAATATCTCCACATTGCAAGGTGCAATTCTGAAATTTTTTGCTTTTTCCTGCTAATCCTAGCATGATAAAGAAGATTCAAAGAGAGTGAGATGCCAGCTCCTTTCATTCAGTCAGTAGCTTCAAACATTTCTGGTATATGAAAAACGTTTTTCAATGGCAAAAATCAATGAATATTGTAAATGCACAAACAGTAATATCTCCACATTGCACGGTGCAATTCTGAAATTTTTAGCTTTTTCCTGTTAATCCTAGCATGATAAAGAAGATTCAAAGAGAGTGAGATGCCAGCTCCTTTCATTGTCAGTAGCTTCAAACATTTCTGGTATATGAAAAACATGTTTTTCAATGGCAAAAATCAATGAATATTGTAAATGCACAAACAGTAATATCTCCACATTGCAAGGTGCAATTCTGAAATTTTTTGCTTTTTCCTGTTAATCCTAGCATGATAAAGAAGATTCAAAGAGAGTGAGATGCCAGCTCCTTTCATTCAGTCAGTAGCTTCAAACATTTCTGGTATATGAAAAACATGTTTTTCAATGGCAAAAATCAATGAATATTGTAAATGCACAAACAGTAATATCTCCACATTGCAAGGTGCAATTCTGAAATTTTTTGCTTTTTCCTGCTAATCCTAGCATGATAAAGAAGATTCAAAGAGAGTGAGATGCCAGCTCCTTTCATTCAGTCAGTAGCTTCAAACATTTCTGGTATATGAAAAACATGTTTTTCAATGGCAAAAATCAATGAATATTGTAAATGCACAAACAGTAATATCTCCACATTGCAAGGTGCAATTCTGAAATTTTTTGCTTTTTCCTGTTAATCCTAGCATGATAAAGAAGATTCAAAGAGAGTGAGATGCCAGCTCCTTTCATTCAGTCAGTAGCTTCAAACATTTCTGGTATATGAAAAACATGTTTTTCAATGGCAAAAATCAATGAATATTGTAAATGCACAAACAGTAATATCTCCACATTGCAAGGTGCAATTCTGAAATTTTTTGCTTTTTCCTGCTAATCCTAGCATGATAAAGAAGATTCAAAGAGAGTGAGATGCCAGCTCCTTTCATTCAGTCAGTAGCTTCAAACATTTCTGGTATATGAAAAACGTTTTTCAATGGCAAAAATCAATGAATATTGTAAATGCACAAACAGTAATATCTCCACATTGCACGGTGCAATTCTGAAATTTTTAGCTTTTTCCTGTTAATCCTAGCATGATAAAGAAGATTCAAAGAGAGTGAGATGCCAGCTCCTTTCATTCAGTCAGTAGCTTCAAACATTTCTGGTTTATGAAAAACATGTTTTTCAATGGCAAAAATCAATGAATATTGTAAATGCACAAACAGTAATATCTCCACATTGCACGGTGCAATTCTGAAATTTTTAGCTTTTTCCTGTTAATCCTAGCATGATAAAGAAGATTCAAAGAGAGTGAGATGCCAGCTCCTTTCATTCAGTCAGTAGCTTCAAACATTTCTGGTATATGAAAAACGTTTTTCAATGGCAAAAATCAATGAATATTGTAAATGCACAAACAGTAATATCTCCACATTGCACGGTGCAATTCTGAAATTTTTAGCTTTTTCCTGTTAATCCTAGCATGATAAAGAAGATTCAAAGAGAGTGAGATGCCAGCTCCTTTCATTCAGTCAGTAGCTTCAAACATTTCTGGTATATGAAAAACATGTTTTTCAATGGCAAAAATCAATGAATATTGTAAATGCACAAACAGTAATATCTCCACATTGCAAGGTGCAATTCTGAAATTTTTTGCTTTTTCCTGCTAATCCTAGCATGATAAAGAAGATTCAAAGAGAGTGAGATGCCAGCTCCTTTCATTCAGTCAGTAGCTTCAAACATTTCTGGTATATGAAAAACATGTTTTTCAATGGCAAAAATCAATGAATATTGTAAATGCACAAACAGTAATATCTCCACATTGCACGGTGCAATTCTGAAATTTTTAGCTTTTTCCTGTTAATCCTAGCATGATAAAGAAGATTCAAAGAGAGTGAGATGCCAGCTCCTTTCATTCAGTCAGTAGCTTCAAACATTTCTGGTATATGAAAAACGTTTTTCAATGGCAAAAATCAATGAATATTGTAAATGCACAAACAGTAATATCTCCACATTGCAAGGTGCAATTCTGAAATTTTTTGCTTTTTCCTGTTAATCCTAGCATGATAAAGAAGATTCAAAGAGAGTGAGATGCCAGCTCCTTTCATTCAGTCAGTAGCTTCAAACATTTCTGGTATATGAAAAACATGTTTTTCAATGGCAAAAATCAATGAATATTGTAAATGCACAAACAGTAATATCTCCACATTGCACGGTGCAATTCTGAAATTTTTAGCTTTTTCCTGTTAATCCTAGCATGATAAAGAAGATTCAAAGAGAGTGAGATGCCAGCTCCTTTCATTCAGTCAGTAGCTTCAAACATTTCTGGTATATGAAAAACATGTTTTTCAATGGCAAAAATCAATGAATATTGTAAATGCACAAACAGTAATATCTCCACATTGCAAGGTGCAATTCTGAAATTTTTTGCTTTTTCCTGCTAATCCTAGCATGATAAAGATTCAAAGAGAGTGAGATGCCAGCTCCTTTCATTCAGTCAGTAGCTTCAAACATTTCTGGTATATGAAAAACATGTTTTTCAATGGCAAAAATCAATGAATATTGTAAATGCACAAACAGTAATATCTCCGCATTGCAAGGTGCAATTCTGAAATTTTTTGCTTTTTCCTGCTCCTCTTAGCATGATAAAGAAGATTCAAAGAGAGTGAGATGCCAGCTCCTTTCATTCAGTCAGTAGCTTCAATCATTTCTGGATGTTTTTCAATGGCAAAAATCAATGAATATTGTAAATGCACAAACTGTAATTTCTCCGCATTGCAAGGTGCAATTCTGAAATTTTTTGCTTTTTCCTGCTCCTCTTAGCATGATAAAGAAGATTCAAAGAGAGTGAGATGCCAGCTCCTTTCATTCAGTCAGTAGCTTCAATCATTTCTGGACGTTTTTCAGTGGCAAAAATCAATGAATATTGTAAATGCACAAACAGTAATTTCTCCGCATTGCAAGGTGCAATTCTGAAATTTTTTGCTTTTTCCTGCTCCTCTTAGCATCATAAGGAAGATTCAAAGAGAGTGAGATGCCAGCTCCTTTCATTCAGTCAGTACCTTCAATCATTTCTGGACGTTTTTCAATGGCAAAAATCAATGAATATTGTAAATGCACAAACAGTAATTTCTCCGCATTGCAAGGTGCAATTCTGAAATTTTTTGCTTTTTCCCGCTCCTCTTAGCATGATAAAGAAGATTCAAAGAGAGTGAGGTGCCAGCTCCTTTCATTCAGTCAGTAGCTTCAAACATTTCTGGTATATGAATAACATGTTTTTCAATGGCAAAAATCAATGAATATTGTAAATGCACAAACAGTAATTTCTCCGCATTGCAAGGTGCAATTCTGAAATTTTTTGATTTTTCCTGCTCCTCTTAGCATGATAAAGAAGATTCAAAGAGAGTGAGATGCCAGCTCCTTTCATTCAGTCAGTAGCTTCAATCATTTCTGGACGTTTTTCAATGGCAAAAATCAATGAATATTGTAAATGCACAAACAGTAATTTCTCCGCATTGCAAGGTGCAATTCTGAAATTTTTTGCTTTTTCCTGCTCCTCTTAGCATGATAAAGAAGATTCCAAGTGAGTGAGATGCCAGCTCCTTTCATTCAGTCAGTAGCTTCAATCATTTCTGGACGTTTTTCAATGGCAAAAATCAATGAATATTGTAAATGCACAAACAGTAATTTCTCCGCATTGCAAGGTGCAATTCTGAAATTTTTTGCTTTTTCCTGCTCCTCTTAGCATGATAAAGAAGATTCAAAGAGAGTGAGATGCCAGCTCCTTTCATTCAGTCAGTAGCTTCAAACATTTCTGGTATATGAATAACATGTTTTTCAATGGCAAAAATCAATGAATATTGTAAATGCACAAACATTAATTTCTCCGCATTGCAAGGTGCAAGTCTGAAATTTTTTGCTTTTTCCTGCTCCTCTTAGCATGATAAAGAAGATTCAAAGAGAGTGAGATGCCAGTTACTTTCATTCAGTCAGTAGCTTCAATCATTTCTGGACGTTTTTCAATGGTAAAAATCAATGAATATTGTAAATGCACAAACAGTAATTTCTCCACATTGCAAGGTGCAATTCTGAAATTTTTTGCTTTTTCCTGCTCCTCTTAGCATGATAAAGAAGATTCAAAGAGAGTGAGATGCCAGCTCCTTTCATTCAGTCAGTAGCTTCAAACATTTCTGGTATATGAATAACATGATGTTTTTCAATGGCAAAAATCAATGAATATTGTAAATGCACAAACAGTAATTTCTCCGCATTGCAAGGTGCAATTATGAAATTTTTTGCTTTTTCCTGCTCCTCTTAGCATGATAAAGAAGATTCAAAGAGAGTGAGATGCCAGCTCCTTTCATTCAGTCAGTAGCTTCAAACATTTCTGGTATATGAATAACATGATGTTTTTCAATGGCAAAAATCAATGAATATTGTAAATGCACAAACAGTAATTTCTCCGCATTGCAAGGTGCAATTCTGAAATTTTTTGCTTTTTCCTGCTCCTCTTAGCATGATAAAGAAGATTCAAAGAGAGTGAGATGCCAGCTCCTTTCATTCAGTCAGTAGCTTCAATCATTTCTGGATGTTTTTCAATGGCAAAAATCAATGAATATTGTAAATGCACAAACAGTAATTTCTCCGCATTGCAAGTTGCAATTCTGAAATTTTTTGCTTTTTCCTGCTCCTCTTAGCATGATAAAGAAGATTCAAAGAGAGTGAGATGTCAGCTCCTTTCATTCAGTCAGTAGCTTCAAACATTTCTGGTATATGAATAACATGATGTTTTTCAATGGCAAAAATCAATGAATATTGTAAATGCACAAACAGTAATTTCTCCGCATTGCAAGGTGCAATTCTGAAATTTTTTGCTTTTTCCTGCTCCTCTTAGCATGATAAAGAAGATTCAAAGAGAGTGAGATGCCAGCTCCTTTCATTCAGTCAGTAGCTTCAATCATTTCTGGATGTTTTTCAATGGCAAAAATCAATGAATATTGTAAATGCACAAACAGTAATTTCTCCGCATTGCAAGGTGCAATTCTGAAATTTTTTGCTTTTTCCTGCTCCTCTTAGCATGATAAAGAAGATTCAAAGAGAGTGAGATGCCAGCTCCTTTCATTCAGTCAGTAGCTTCAAACATTTCTGGTATATGAATAACATGATGTTTTTCAATGGCAAAAATCAATGAATATTGTAAATGCACAAACAGTAATTTCTCCGCATTGCAAGGTGCAATTCTGAAATTTTTTGATTTTTCCTGCTCCTCTTAGCATGATAAAGAAGATTCAAAGAGAGTGAGATGCCAGCTCCTTTCATTCAGTCAGTAGCTTCAATCATTTCTGGACGTTTTTCAATGGCAAAAATCAATGAATATTGTAAAAGCACAAACAGTAATTTCTCCGCATTGCAAGGTGCAATTCTGAAATTTTTTGCTTTTTCCTGCTCCTCTTAGCATGATAAAGAAGATTCAAAGAGAGTGAGATGCCAGCTCCTTTCATTCAGTCAGTAGCTTCAAACATTTCTGGTATATGAATAACATGATGTTTTTCAATGGCAAAAATCAATGAATATTGTAAATGCACAAACAGTAATTTCTCCGCATTGCAAGGTGCAATTCTGAAATTTTTTGCTTTTTCCTGCTCCTCTTAGCATGATAAAGAAGATTCAAAGAGAGTGAGATGCCAGCTCCTTTCATTCAGTCAGTAGCTTCAAACATTTCTGGTATATGAATAACATGATGTTTTTCAATGGCAAAAATCAATGAATATTGTAAATGCACAAACAGTAATATCTCCACATTGCAAGGTGCAATTCTGAAATTTTTTGCTTTTTCCTGCTAATCCTAGCATGATAAAGAAGATTCAAAGAGAGTGAGATGCCAGCTCCTTTCATTCAGTCAGTAGCTTCAAACATTTCTGGTATATGAAAAACATGTTTTTCAATGGCAAAAATCAATGAATATTGTAAATGCACAAACAGTAATATCTCCACATTGCACGGTGCAATTCTGAAATTTTTAGCTTTTTCCTGTTAATCCTAGCATGATAAAGAAGATTCAAAGAGAGTGAGATGCCAGCTCCTTTCATTCAGTCAGTAGCTTCAAACATTTCTGGTATATGAAAAACGTTTTTCAATGGCAAAAATCAATGAATATTGTAAATGCACAAACAGTAATATCTCCACATTGCACGGTGCAATTCTGAAATTTTTAGCTTTTTCCTGTTAATCCTAGCATGATAAAGAAGATTCAAAGAGAGTGAGATGCCAGCTCCTTTCATTCAGTCAGTAGCTTCAAACATTTCTGGTATATGAAAAACATGTTTTTCAATGGCAAAAATCAATGAATATTGTAAATGCACAAACAGTAATATCTCCACATTGCAAGGTGCAATTCTGAAATTTTTTGCTTTTTCCTGCTAATCCTAGCATGATAAAGAAGATTCAAAGAGAGTGAGATGCCAGCTCCTTTCATTCAGTCAGTAGCTTCAAACATTTCTGGTATATGAAAAACATGTTTTTCAATGGCAAAAATCAATGAATATTGTAAATGCACAAACAGTAATATCTCCACATTGCACGGTGCAATTCTGAAATTTTTAGCTTTTTCCTGTTAATCCTAGCATGATAAAGAAGATTCAAAGAGAGTGAGATGCCAGCTCCTTTCATTCAGTCAGTAGCTTCAAACATTTCTGGTATATGAAAAACGTTTTTCAATGGCAAAAATCAATGAATATTGTAAATGCACAAACAGTAATATCTCCACATTGCAAGGTGCAATTCTGAAATTTTTTGCTTTTTCCTGTTAATCCTAGCATGATAAAGAAGATTCAAAGAGAGTGAGATGCCAGCTCCTTTCATTCAGTCAGTAGCTTCAAACATTTCTGGTATATGAAAAACATGTTTTTCAATGGCAAAAATCAATGAATATTGTAAATGCACAAACAGTAATATCTCCACATTGCACGGTGCAATTCTGAAATTTTTAGCTTTTTCCTGTTAATCCTAGCATGATAAAGAAGATTCAAAGAGAGTGAGATGCCAGCTCCTTTCATTCAGTCAGTAGCTTCAAACATTTCTGGTATATGAAAAACATGTTTTTCAATGGCAAAAATCAATGAATATTGTAAATGCACAAACAGTAATATCTCCACATTGCAAGGTGCAATTCTGAAATTTTTTGCTTTTTCCTGCTAATCCTAGCATGATAAAGAAGATTCAAAGAGAGTGAGATGCCAGCTCCTTTCATTCAGTCAGTAGCTTCAAACATTTCTGGTATATGAAAAACATGTTTTTCAATGGCAAAAATCAATGAATATTGTAAATGCACAAACAGTAATATCTCCACATTGCACAGTGCAATTCTGAAATTTTTAGCTTTTTCCTGTTAATCCTAGCATCATAAAGAAGATTCAAAGAGAGTGAGATGCCAGCTCCTTTCATTCAGTCAGTAGCTTCAAACATTTCTGGTATATGAAAAACATGTTTTTCAATGGCAAAAATCAATGAATATTGTAAATGCACAAACAGTAATATCTCCACATTGCAAGGTGCAATTCTGAAATTTTTTGCTTTTTCCTGCTCCTCTTAGCATGATAAAGAAGATTCAAAGAGAGTGAGATGCCAGCTCCTTTCATTCAGTCAGTAGCTTCAATCATTTCTGGATGTTTTTCAATGGCAAAAATCAATGAATATTGTAAATGCACAAACTGTAATTTCTCCGCATTGCAAGGTGCAATTCTGAAATTTTTTGCTTTTTCCTGCTCCTCTTAGCATGATAAAGAAGATTCAAAGAGAGTGAGATGCCAGCTCCTTTCATTCAGTCAGTAGCTTCAATCATTTCTGGACGTTTTTCAGTGGCAAAAATCAATGAATATTGTAAATGCACAAACAGTAATTTCTCCGCATTGCAAGGTGCAATTCTGAAATTTTTTGCTTTTTCCTGCTCCTCTTAGCATCATAAGGAAGATTCAAAGAGAGTGAGATGCCAGCTCCTTTCATTCAGTCAGTACCTTCAATCATTTCTGGACGTTTTTCAATGGCAAAAATCAATGAATATTGTAAATGCACAAACAGTAATTTCTCCGCATTGCAAGGTGCAATTCTGAAATTTTTTGCTTTTTCCCGCTCCTCTTAGCATGATAAAGAAGATTCAAAGAGAGTGAGGTGCCAGCTCCTTTCATTCAGTCAGTAGCTTCAAACATTTCTGGTATATGAATAACATGTTTTTCAATGGCAAAAATCAATGAATATTGTAAATGCACAAACAGTAATTTCTCCGCATTGCAAGGTGCAATTCTGAAATTTTTTGATCTTTCCTGCTCCTCTTAGCATGATAAAGAAGATTCAAAGAGAGTGAGATGCCAGCTCCTTTCATTCAGTCAGTAGCTTCAATCATTTCTGGACGTTTTTCAATGGCAAAAATCAATGAATATTGTAAATGCACAAACAGTAATTTCTCCGCATTGCAAGGTGCAATTCTGAAATTTTTTGCTTTTTCCTGCTCCTCTTAGCATGATAAAGAAGATTCCAAGAGAGTGAGATGCCAGCTCCTTTCATTCAGTCAGTAGCTTCAATCATTTCTGGACGTTTTTCAATGGCAAAAATCAATGAATATTGTAAATGCACAAACAGTAATTTCTCCGCATTGCAAGGTGCAATTCTGAAATTTTTTGCTTTTTCCTGCTCCTCTTAGCATGATAAAGAAGATTCAAAGAGAGTGAGATGCCAGCTCCTTTCATTCAGTCAGTAGCTTCAAACATTTCTGGTATATGAATAACATGTTTTTCAATGGCAAAAATCAATGAATATTGTAAATGCACAAACAGTAATTTCTCCGCATTGCAAGGTGCAAGTCTGAAATTTTTTGCTTTTTCCTGCTCCTCTTAGCATGATAAAGAAGATTCAAAGAGAGTGAGATGCCAGTTACTTTCATTCAGTCAGTAGCTTCAATCATTTCTGGACGTTTTTCAATGGTAAAAATCAATGAATATTGTAAATGCACAAACAGTAATTTCTCCACATTGCAAGGTGCAATTCTGAAATTTTTTGCTTTTTCCTGCTCCTCTTAGCATGATAAAGAAGATTCAAAGAGAGTGAGATGCCAGCTCCTTTCATTCAGTCAGTAGCTTCAAACATTTCTGGTATATGAATAACATGATGTTTTTCAATGGCAAAAATCAATGAATATTGTAAATGCACAAACAGTAATTTCTCCGCATTGCAAGGTGCAATTCTGAAATTTTTTGCTTTTTCCTGCTCCTCTTAGCATGATAAAGAAGATTCAAAGAGAGTGAGATGCCAGCTCCTTTCATTCAGTCAGTAGCTTCAAACATTTCTGGTATATGAATAACATGATGTTTTTCAATGGCAAAAATCAATGAATATTGTAAATGCACAAACAGTAATTTCTCCGCATTGCAAGGTGCAATTCTGAAATTTTTTGCTTTTTCCTGCTCCTCTTAGCATGATAAAGAAGATTCAAAGAGAGTGAGATGCCAGCTCCTTTCATTCAGTCAGTAGCTTCAATCATTTCTGGATGTTTTTCAATGGCAAAAATCAATGAATATTGTAAATGCACAAACAGTAATTTCTCCGCATTGCAAGTTGCAATTCTGAAATTTTTTGCTTTTTCCTGCTCCTCTTAGCATGATAAAGAAGATTCAAAGAGAGTGAGATGTCAGCTCCTTTCATTCAGTCAGTAGCTTCAAACATTTCTGGTATATGAATAACATGATGTTTTTCAATGGCAAAAATCAATGAATATTGTAAATGCACAAACAGTAATTTCTCCGCATTGCAAGGTGCAATTCTGAAATTTTTTGCTTTTTCCTGCTCCTCTTAGCATGATAAAGAAGATTCAAAGAGAGTGAGATGCCAGCTCCTTTCATTCAGTCAGTAGCTTCAATCATTTCTGGATGTTTTTCAATGGCAAAAATCAATGAATATTGTAAATGCACAAACAGTAATTTCTCCGCATTGCAAGGTGCAATTCTGAAATTTTTTGCTTTTTCCTGCTCCTCTTAGCATGATAAAGAAGATTCAAAGAGAGTGAGATGCCAGCTCCTTTCATTCAGTCAGTAGCTTCAAACATTTCTGGTATATGAATAACATGATGTTTTTCAATGGCAAAAATCAATGAATATTGTAAATGCACAAACAGTAATTTCTCCGCATTGCAAGGTGCAATTCTGAAATTTTTTGATTTTTCCTGCTCCTCTTAGCATGATAAAGAAGATTCAAAGAGAGTGAGATGCCAGCTCCTTTCATTCAGTCAGTAGCTTCAATCATTTCTGGACATTTTTCAATGGCAAAAATCAATGAATATTGTAAAAGCACAAACAGTAATTTCTCCGCATTGCAAGGTGCAATTCTGAAATTTTTTGCTTTTTCCTGCTCCTCTTAGCATGATAAAGAAGATTCAAAGAGAGTGAGATGCCAGCTCCTTTCATTCAGTCAGTAGCTTCAAACATTTCTGGTATATGAATAACATGATGTTTTTCAATGGCAAAAATCAATGAATATTGTAAATGCACAAACAGTAATTTCTCCGCATTGCAAGGTGCAATTCTGAAATTTTTTGCTTTTTCCTGCTCCTCTTAGCATGATAAAGAAGATTCAAAGAGAGTGAGATGCCAGCTCCTTTCATTCAGTCAGTAGCTTCAAACATTTCTGGTATATGAATAACATGATGTTTTTCAATGGCAAAAATCAATGAATATTGTAAATGCACAAACAGTAATTTCTCCGCATTGCAAGGTGCAAGTCTGAAATTTTTTGCTTTTTCCTGCTCCTCTTAGCATGATAAAGAAGATTCAAAGAGAGTGAGATGCCAGCTACTTTCATTCAGTCAGTAGCTTCCATCATTTCTGGACGTTTTTCAATGGTAAAAATCAATGAATATTGTAAATGCACAAACAGTAATTTCTCCACATTGCAAGGTGCAATTCTGAAATTTTTTGCTTTTTCCTGCTCCTCTTAGCATGATAAAGAAGATTCAAAGAGAGTGAGATGCCAGCTCCTTTCATTCAGTCAGTAGCTTCAAACATTTCTGGTATATGAATAACATGATGTTTTTCAATGGCAAAAATCAATGAATATTGTAAATGCACAAACAGTAATTTCTCCGCATTGCAAGGTGCAATTCTGAAATTTTTTGCTTTTTCCTGCTCCTCTTAGCATGATAAAGAAGATTCAAAGAGAGTGAGATGCCAGCTCCTTTCATTCAGTCAGTAGCTTCAATCATTTCTGGATGTTTTTCAATGGCAAAAATCAATGAATATTGTAAATGCACAAACTGTAATTTCTCCGCATTGCAAGGTGCAATTCTGAAATTTTTTGCTTTTTCCTGCTCCTCTTAGCATGATAAAGAAGATTCAAAGAGAGTGAGATGCCAGCTCCTTTCATTCAGTCAGTAGCTTCAATCATTTCTGGACGTTTTTCAGTGGCAAAAATCAATGAATATTGTAAATGCACAAACAGTAATTTCTCCGCATTGCAAGGTGCAATTCTGAAATTTTTTGCTTTTTCCTGCTCCTCTTAGCATCATAAAGAAGATTCAAAGAGAGTGAGATGCCAGCTCCTTTCATTCAGTCAGTACCTTCAATCATTTCTGGACGTTTTTCAATGGCAAAAATCAATGAATATTGTAAATGCACAAACAGTAATTTCTCCGCATTGCAAGGTGCAATTCTGAAATTTTTTGCTTTTTCCCGCTCCTCTTAGCATGATAAAGAAGATTCAAAGAGAGTGAGGTGCCAGCTCCTTTCATTCAGTCAGTAGCTTCAAACATTTCTGGTATATGAATAACATGTTTTTCAATGGCAAAAATCAATGAATATTGTAAATGCACAAACAGTAATTTCTCCGCATTGCAAGGTGCAATTCTGAAATTTTTTGATTTTTCCTGCTCCTCTTAGCATGATAAAGATTCAAAGAGAGTGAGATGCCAGCTCCTTTCATTCAGTCAGTAGCTTCAATCATTTCTGGACGTTTTTCAATGGCAAAAATCAATGAATATTGTAAATGCACAAACAGTAATTTCTCCGCATTGCAAGGTGCAATTCTGAAATTTTTTGCTTTTTCCTGCTCCTCTTAGCATGATAAAGAAGATTCCAAGAGAGTGAGATGCCAGCTCCTTTCATTCAGTCAGTAGCTTCAATCATTTCTGGACGTTTTTCAATGGCAAAAATCAATGAATATTGTAAATGCACAAACAGTAATTTCTCCGCATTGCAAGGTGCAATTCTGAAATTTTTTGCTTTTTCCTGCTCCTCTTAGCATGATAAAGAAGATTCAAAGAGAGTGAGATGCCAGCTCCTTTCATTCAGTCAGTAGCTTCAAACATTTCTGGTATATGAATAACATGTTTTTCAATGGCAAAAATCAATGAATATTGTAAATGCACAAACAGTAATTTCTCCGCATTGCAAGGTGCAAGTCTGAAATTTTTTGCTTTTTCCTGCTCCTCTTAGCATGATAAAGAAGATTCAAAGAGAGTGAGATGCCAGTTACTTTCATTCAGTCAGTAGCTTCAATCATTTCTGGACGTTTTTCAATGGTAAAAATCAATGAATATTGTAAATGCACAAACAGTAATTTCTCCACATTGCAAGGTGCAATTCTGAAATTTTTTGCTTTTTCCTGCTCCTCTTAGCATGATAAAGAAGATTCAAAGAGAGTGAGATGCCAGCTCCTTTCATTCAGTCAGTAGCTTCAAACATTTCTGGTATATGAATAACATGATGTTTTTCAATGGCAAAAATCAATGAATATTGTAAATGCACAAACAGTAATTTCTCCGCATTGCAAGGTGCAATTCTGAAATTTTTTGCTTTTTCCTGCTCCTCTTAGCATGATAAAGAAGATTCAAAGAGAGTGAGATGCCAGCTCCTTTCATTCAGTCAGTAGCTTCAAACATTTCTGGTATATGAATAACATGATGTTTTTCAATGGCAAAAATCAATGAATATTGTAAATGCACAAACAGTAATTTCTCCGCATTGCAAGGTGCAATTCTGAAATTTTTTGCTTTTTCCTGCTCCTCTTAGCATGATAAAGAAGATTCAAAGAGAGTGAGATGCCAGCTCCTTTCATTCAGTCAGTAGCTTCAATCATTTCTGGATGTTTTTCAATGGCAAAAATCAATGAATATTGTAAATGCACAAACAGTAATTTCTCCGCATTGCAAGTTGCAATTCTGAAATTTTTTGCTTTTTCCTGCTCCTCTTAGCATGATAAAGAAGATTCAAAGAGAGTGAGATGTCAGCTCCTTTCATTCAGTCAGTAGCTTCAAACATTTCTGGTATATGAATAACATGATGTTTTTCAATGGCAAAAATCAATGAATATTGTAAATGCACAAACAGTAATTTCTCCGCATTGCAAGGTGCAATTCTGAAATTTTTTGCTTTTTCCTGCTCCTCTTAGCATGATAAAGAAGATTCAAAGAGAGTGAGATGCCAGCTCCTTTCATTCAGTCAGTAGCTTCAATCATTTCTGGATGTTTTTCAATGGCAAAAATCAATGAATATTGTAAATGCACAAACAGTAATTTCTCCGCATTGCAAGGTGCAATTCTGAAATTTTTTGCTTTTTCCTGCTCCTCTTAGCATGATAAAGAAGATTCAAAGAGAGTGAGATGCCAGCTCCTTTCATTCAGTCAGTAGCTTCAAACATTTCTGGTATATGAATAACATGATGTTTTTCAAAGGCAAAAATCAATGAATATTGTAAATGCACAAACAGTAATTTCTCCGCATTGCAAGGTGCAAGTCTGAAATTTTTTGCTTTTTTCCTGCTCCTCTTAGCATGATAAAGAAGATTCAAAGAGAGTGAGATGCCAGCTACTTTCATTCAGTCAGTAGCTTCAATCATTTCTGGACGTTTTTCAATGGTAAAAATCAATGAATATTGTAAATGCACAAACAGTAATTTCTCCACATTGCAAGGTGCAATTCTGAAATTTTTTGCTTTTTCCTGCTCCTCTTAGCATGATAAAGAAGATTCAAAGAGAGTGAGATGCCAGCTCCTTTCATTCAGTCAGTAGCTTCAAACACTTCTGGTATATGAATAACATGATGTTTTTCAATGGCAAAAATCAATGAATATTGTAAATGCACAAACAGTAATTTCTCCGCATTGCAAGGTGCAATTCTGAAATTTTTTGCTTTTTCCTGCTCCTCTTAGCATGATAAAGAAGATTCAAAGAGAGTGAGATGCCAGCTCCTTTCATTCAGTCAGTAGCTTCAATCATTTCTGGATGTTTTTCAATGGCAAAAATCAATGAATATTGTAAATGCACAAACTGTAATTTCTCCGCATTGCAAGGTGCAATTCTGAAATTTTTTGCTTTTTCCTGCTCCTCTTAGCATGATAAAGAAGATTCAAAGAGAGTGAGATGCCAGCTCCTTTCATTCAGTCAGTAGCTTCAATCATTTCTGGACGTTTTTCAATGGCAAAAACCAATGAATATTGTAAATGCACAAACAGTAATTTCTCCGCATTGCAAGGTGCAATTCTGAAATTTTTTGCTTTTTCCTGCTCCTCTTAGCATGATAAAGAAGATTCAAAGAGAGTGAGATGCCAGCTCCTTTCATTCAGTCAGTACCTTCAATCATTTCTGGACGTTTTTCAATGGCAAAAATCAATGAATATTGTAAATGCACAAACAGTAATTTCTCCGCATTGCAAGGTGCAATTCTGAATTTTTTTGCTTTTTCCCGCTCCTCTTAGCATGATAAAGAAGATTCAAAGAGAGTGAGGTGCCAGCTCCTTTCATTCAGTCAGTAGCTTCAAACATTTCTGGTATATGAATAACATGTTTTTCAATGGCAAAAATCAATGAATATTGTAAATGCACAAACAGTAATTTCTCCGCATTGCAAGGTGCAATTCTGAAATTTTTTGCTTTTTCCTGCTCCTCTTAGCATGATAAAGAAGATTCAAAGAGAGTGAGATGCCAGCTCCTTTCATTCAGTCAGTAGCTTCAATCATTTCTGGACGTTTTTCAATGGCAAAAATCAATGAATATTGTAAATGCACAAACAGTAATTTCTCCGCATTGCAAGGTGCAATTCTGAAATTTTTTGCTTTTTCCTGCTCCTCTTAGCATGGTAAAGAAGATTCAAAGAGAGTGAGATGTCAGCTCCTTTCATTCAGTCAGTAGCTTCAAACATTTCTGGTATATGAATAACATGATGTTTTTCAATGGCAAAAATCAATGAATATTGTAAATGCACAAACAGTAATTTCTCCGCATTGCAAGGTGCAATTCTGAAATTTTTTGCTTTTTCCCGCTCCTCTTAGCATGATAAAGAAGATTCAAAGAGAGTGAGGTGCCAGCTCCTTTCATTCAGTCAGTAGCTTCAAACATTTCTGGTATATGAATAACATGTTTTTCAATGGCAAAAATCAATGAATATTGTAAATGCACAAACAGTAATTTCTCCGCATTGCAAGGTGCAATTCTGAAATTTTTTGCTTTTTCCTGCTCCTCTTAGCATGATAAAGAAGATTCAAAGAGAGTGAGATGCCAGCTCCTTTCATTCAGTCAGTAGCTTCAATCATTTCTGGACGTTTTTCAATGGCAAAAATCAATGAATATTGTAAAAGCACAAACAGTAATTTCTCCGCATTGCAAGGTGCAATTCTGAAATTTTTTGCTTTTTCCTGCTCCTCTTAGCATGATAAAGAAGATTCAAAGAGAGTGAGATGCCAGCTCTTTTCATTCAGTCAGTAGCTTCAAACATTTCTGGTATATGAATAACATGATGTTTTTCAATGGCAAAAATCAATGAATATTGTAAATGCACAAACAGTAATTTCTCCGCATTGCAAGGTGCAATTCTGAAATTTTTTGCTTTTTCCTGCTCCTCTTAGCATGATAAAGAAGATTCAAAGAGAGTGAGATGCCAGCTCCTTTCATTCAGTCAGTAGCTTCAAACATTTCTGGTATATGAATAACATGATGTTTTTCAATGGCAAAAATCAATGAATATTGTAAATGCACAAACAGTAATTTCTCCGCATTGCAAGGTGCAAGTCTGAAATTTTTTGCTTTTTCCTGCTCCTCTTAGCATGATAAAGAAGATTCAAAGAGAGTGAGATGCCAGCTACTTTCATTCAGTCAGTAGCTTCAATCATTTCTGGACGTTTTTCAATGGTAAAAATCAATGAATATTGTAAATGCACAAACAGTAATTTCTCCACATTGCAAGGTGCAATTCTGAAATTTTTTGCTTTTTCCTGCTCCTCTTAGCATGATAAAGAAGATTCAAAGAGAGTGAGATGCCAGCTCCTTTCATTCAGTCAGTAGCTTCAAACATTTCTGGTATATGAATAACATGATGTTTTTCAATGGCAAAAATCAATGAATATTGTAAATGCACAAACAGTAATTTCTCCGCATTGCAAGGTGCAATTCTGAAATTTTTTGCTTTTTCCTGCTCCTCTTAGCATGATAAAGAAGATTCAAAGAGAGTGAGATGCCAGCTCCTTTCATTCAGTCAGTAGCTTCAATCATTTCTGGATGTTTTTCAATGGCAAAAATCAATGAATATTGTAAATGCACAAACTGTAATTTCTCCGCATTGCAAGGTGCAATTCTGAAATTTTTTGCTTTTTCCTGCTCCTCTTAGCATGATAAAGAAGATTCAAAGAGAGTGAGATGCCAGCTCCTTTCATTCAGTCAGTAGCTTCAATCATTTCTGGACGTTTTTCAGTGGCAAAAATCAATGAATATTGTAAATGCACAAACAGTAATTTCTCCGCATTGCAAGGTGCAATTCTGAAATTTTTTGCTTTTTCCTGCTCCTCTTAGCATCATAAAGAAGATTCAAAGAGAGTGAGATGCCAGCTCCTTTCATTCAGTCAGTACCTTCAATCATTTCTGGACGTTTTTCAATGGCAAAAATCAATGAATATTGTAAATGCACAAACAGTAATTTCTCCGCATTGCAAGGTGCAATTCTGAAATTTTTTGCTTTTTCCCGCTCCTCTTAGCATGATAAAGAAGATTCAAAGAGAGTGAGGTGCCAGCTCCTTTCATTCAGTCAGTAGCTTCAAACATTTCTGGTATATGAATAACATGTTTTTCAATGGCAAAAATCAATGAATATTGTAAATGCACAAACAGTAATTTCTCCGCATTGCAAGGTGCAATTCTGAAATTTTTTGATTTTTCCTGCTCCTCTTAGCATGATAAAGATTCAAAGAGAGTGAGATGCCAGCTCCTTTCATTAAGTCAGTAGCTTCAATCATTTCTGGACGTTTTTCAATGGCAAAAATCAATGAATATTGTAAATGCACAAACAGTAATTTCTCCGCATTGCAAGGTGCAATTCTGAAATTTTTTGCTTTTTCCTGCTCCTCTTAGCATGATAAAGAAGATTCCAAGAGAGTGAGATGCCAGCTCCTTTCATTCAGTCAGTAGCTTCAATCATTTCTGGACGTTTTTCAATGGCAAAAATCAATGAATATTGTAAATGCACAAACAGTAATTTCTCCGCATTGCAAGGTGCAATTCTGAAATTTTTTGCTTTTTCCTGCTCCTCTTAGCATGATAAAGAAGATTCAAAGAGAGTGAGATGCCAGCTCCTTTCATTCAGTCAGTAGCTTCAAACATTTCTGGTATATGAATAACATGTTTTTCAATGGCAAAAATCAATGAATATTGTAAATGCACAAACAGTAATTTCTCCGCATTGCAAGGTGCAAGTCTGAAATTTTTTGCTTTTTCCTGCTCCTCTTAGCATGATAAAGAAGATTCAAAGAGAGTGAGATGCCAGTTACTTTCATTCAGTCAGTAGCTTCAATCATTTCTGGACGTTTTTCAATGGTAAAAATCAATGAATATTGTAAATGCACAAACAGTAATTTCTCCACATTGCAAGGTGCAATTCTGAAATTTTTTGCTTTTTCCTGCTCCTCTTAGCATGATAAAGAAGATTCAAAGAGAGTGAGATGCCAGCTCCTTTCATTCAGTCAGTAGCTTCAAACATTTCTGGTATATGAATAACATGATGTTTTTCAATGGCAAAAATCAATGAATATTGTAAATGCACAAACAGTAATTTCTCCGCATTGCAAGGTGCAATTCTGAAATTTTTTGCTTTTTCCTGCTCCTCTTAGCATGATAAAGAAGATTCAAAGAGAGTGAGATGCCAGCTCCTTTCATTCAGTCAGTAGCTTCAAACATTTCTGGTATATGAATAACATGATGTTTTTCAATGGCAAAAATCAATGAATATTGTAAATGCACAAACAGTAATTTCTCCGCATTGCAAGGTGCAATTCTGAAATTTTTTGCTTTTTCCTGCTCCTCTTAGCATGATAAAGAAGATTCAAAGAGAGTGAGATGCCAGCTCCTTTCATTCAGTCAGTAGCTTCAATCATTTCTGGATGTTTTTCAATGGCAAAAATCAATGAATATTGTAAATGCACAAACAGTAATTTCTCCGCATTGCAAGTTGCAATTCTGAAATTTTTTGCTTTTTCCTGCTCCTCTTAGCATGATAAAGAAGATTCAAAGAGAGTGAGATGTCAGCTCCTTTCATTCAGTCAGTAGCTTCAAACATTTCTGGTATATGAATAACATGATGTTTTTCAATGGCAAAAATCAATGAATATTGTAAATGCACAAACAGTAATTTCTCCGCATTGCAAGGTGCAATTCTGAAATTTTTTGCTTTTTCCTGCTCCTCTTAGCATGATAAAGAAGATTCAAAGAGAGTGAGATGCCAGCTCCTTTCATTCAGTCAGTAGCTTCAATCATTTCTGGATGTTTTTCAATGGCAAAAATCAATGAATATTGTAAATGCACAAACAGTAATTTCTCCGCATTGCAAGGTGCAATTCTGAAATTTTTTGCTTTTTCCTGCTCCTCTTAGCATGATAAAGAAGATTCAAAGAGAGTGAGATGCCAGCTCCTTTCATTCAGTCAGTAGCTTCAAACATTTCTGGTATATGAATAACATGATGTTTTTCAATGGCAAAAATCAATGAATATTGTAAATGCACAAACAGTAATTTCTCCGCATTGCAAGGTGCAAGTCTGAAATTTTTTGCTTTTTTCCTGCTCCTCTTAGCATGATAAAGAAGATTCAAAGAGAGTGAGATGCCAGCTACTTTCA
Organism: Phyllobates terribilis; assembly: GCF_046119375.1. Classification (NCBI taxonomy): domain Eukaryota; kingdom Metazoa; phylum Chordata; class Amphibia; order Anura; family Dendrobatidae; genus Phyllobates; species Phyllobates terribilis. The sequence goes on from NW_027364790.1 coordinate 73,945, forward strand.
TTCAGTCAGTAGCTTCAATCATTTCTGGACGTTTTTCAATGGTAAAAATCAATGAATATTGTAAATGCACAAACAGTAATTTCTCCACATTGCAAGGTGCAATTCTGAAATTTTTTGCTTTTTCCTGCTCCTCTTAGCATGATAAAGAAGATTCAAAGAGAGTGAGATGCCAGCTCCTTTCATTCAGTCAGTAGCTTCAAACACTTCTGGTATATGAATAACATGATGTTTTTCAATGGCAAAAATCAATGAATATTGTAAATGCACAAACAGTAATTTCTCCGCATTGCAAGGTGCAATTCTGAAATTTTTTGCTTTTTCCTGCTCCTCTTAGCATGATAAAGAAGATTCAAAGAGAGTGAGATGCCAGCTCCTTTCATTCAGTCAGTAGCTTCAATCATTTCTGGATGTTTTTCAATGGCAAAAATCAATGAATATTGTAAATGCACAAACTGTAATTTCTCCGCATTGCAAGGTGCAATTCTGAAATTTTTTGCTTTTTCCTGCTCCTCTTAGCATGATAAAGAAGATTCAAAGAGAGTGAGATGCCAGCTCCTTTCATTCAGTCAGTAGCTTCAATCATTTCTGGACGTTTTTCAATGGCAAAAATCAATGAATATTGTAAATGCACAAACAGTAATTTCTCCGCATTGCAAGGTGCAATTCTGAAATTTTTTGCTTTTTCCTGCTCCTCTTAGCATGGTAAAGAAGATTCAAAGAGAGTGAGATGTCAGCTCCTTTCATTCAGTCAGTAGCTTCAAACATTTCTGGTATATGAATAACATGATGTTTTTCAATGGCAAAAATCAATGAATATTGTAAATGCACAAACAGTAATTTCTCCGCATTGCAAGGTGCAATTCTGAAATTTTTTGCTTTTTCCTGCTCCTCTTAGCATGATAAAGAAGATTCAAAGAGAGTGAGATGCCAGCTCCTTTCATTCAGTCAGTAGCTTCAATCATTTCTGGATGTTTTTCAATGGCAAAAATCAATGAATATTGTAAATGCACAAACAGTAATTTCTCCGCATTGCAAGGTGCAATTCTGAAATTTTTTGCTTTTTCCTGCTCCTCTTAGCATGATAAAGAAGATTCAAAGAGAGTGAGATGCCAGCTCCTTTCGTTCAGTCAGTAGCTTCAATCATTTCTGGACGTTTTTCAATGGCAAAAATCATTGAATATTATAAATGCACAAACAGTAATTTCTCCGCATTGCAAGGTGCAATTCTGAAATTTTTTGCTTTTTCCCGCTCCTCTTAGCATGATAAAGAAGATTCAAAGAGAGTGAGGTGCCAGCTCCTTTCATTCAGTCAGTAGCTTCAAACATTTCTGGTATATGAATAACATGTTTTTCAATGGCAAAAATCAATGAATATTGTAAATGCACAAACAGTAATTTCTCCGCATTGCAAGGTGCAATTCTGAAATTTTTTGCTTTTTCCTGCTCCTCTTAGCATGATAAAGAAGATTCAAAGAGAGTGAGATGCCAGCTCCTTTCATTCAGTCAGTAGCTTCAATCATTTCTGGACGTTTTTCAATGGCAAAAATCAATGAATATTGTAAATGCACAAACAGTAATTTCTCCGCATTGCAAGGTGCAATTCTGAAATTTTTTGCTTTTTCCTGCTCCTCTTAGCATGATAAAGAAGATTCAAAGAGAGTGAGATGTCAGCTCCTTTCATTCAGTCAGTAGCTTCAAACATTTCTGGTATATGAATAACATGATGTTTTTCAATGGCAAAAATCAATGAATATTGTAAATGCACAAACAGTAATTTCTCCGCATTGCAAGGTGCAATTCTGAAATTTTTTGCTTTTTCCTGCTCCTCTTAGCATGATAAAGAAGATTCAAAGAGAGTGAGATGCCAGCTCCTTTCATTCAGTCAGTAGCTTCAATCATTTCTGGATGTTTTTCAATGGCAAAAATCAATGAATATTGTAAATGCACAAACAGTAATTTCTCCGCATTGCAAGGTGCAATTCTGAAATTTTTTGCTTTTTCCTGCTCCTCTTAGCATGATAAAGAAGATTCAAAGAGAGTGAGATGCCAGCTCCTTTCGTTCAGTCAGTAGCTTCAATCATTTCTGGACGTTTTTCAATGGCAAAAATCATTGAATATTATAAATGCACAAACAGTAATTTCTCCGCATTGCAAGGTGCAATTCTGAAATTTTTTACTTTTTCCTGCTCCTCTTAGCATGATAAAGAAGATTCAAAGAGAGTGAGATGCCAGCTCCTTTCATTCAGTCAGTAGCTTCAATCATTTCTGGTATATGAATAACATGATGTTTTTCAATGGCAAAAATCAATGAATATTGTAAATGCACAAACAGTAATTTCTCCGCATTGCAAGGTGCAATTCTGAAATTTTTTGCTTTTTCCTGCTCCTCTTAGCATGATAAAGAAGATTCAAAGAGAGTGAGATGCCAGCTCCTTTCATTCAGTCAGTAGCTTCAAACATTTCTGGTATATGAATAACATGATGTTTTTCAATGGCAAAAATCAATGAATATTGTAAATGCACAAACAGTAATTTCTCCGCATTGCAAGGTGCAAGTCTGAAATTTTTTGCTTTTTCCTGCTCCTCTTAGCATGATAAAGAAGATTCAAAGAGAGTGAGATGCCAGCTACTTTCATTCAGTCAGTAGCTTCAATCATTTCTGGACGTTTTTCAATGGTAAAAATCAATGAATATTGTAAATGCACAAACAGTAATTTCTCCGCATTGCAAGGTGCAATTCTGAAATTTTTTGCTTTTTCCTGCTCCTCTTAGCATGATAAAGAAGATTCAAAGAGAGTGAGATGCCAGCTCCTTTCATTCAGTCAGTAGCTTCAATCATTTCTGGATGTTTTTCAATGGCAAAAATCAATGAATATTGTAAATGCACAAACAGTAATTTCTCCGCATTGCAAGGTGCAATTCTGAAATTTTTTGCTTTTTCCTGCTCCTCTTAGCATGATAAAGAAGATTCAAAGAGAGTGAGATGCCAGCTCCTTTCATTCAGTCAGTAGCTTCAAACATTTCTGGTATATGAATAACATGATGTTTTTCAATGGCAAAAATCAATGAATATTGTAAATGCACAAACAGTAATTTCTCCGCATTGCAAGGTGCAAGTCTGAAATTTTTTGCTTTTTTCCTGCTCCTCTTAGCATGATAAAGAAGATTCAAAGAGAGTGAGATGCCAGCTACTTTCATTCAGTCAGTAGCTTCAATCATTTCTGGACGTTTTTCAATGGTAAAAATCAATGAATATTGTAAATGCACAAACAGTAATTTCTCCACATTGCAAGGTGCAATTCTGAAATTTTTTGCTTTTTCCTGCTCCTCTTAGCATGATAAAGAAGATTCAAAGAGAGTGAGATGCCAGCTCCTTTCATTCAGTCAGTAGCTTCAAACACTTCTGGTATATGAATAACATGATGTTTTTCAATGGCAAAAATCAATGAATATTGTAAATGCACAAACAGTAATTTCTCCGCATTGCAAGGTGCAATTCTGAAATTTTTTGCTTTTTCCTGCTCCTCTTAGCATGATAAAGAAGATTCAAAGAGAGTGAGATGCCAGCTCCTTTCATTCAGTCAGTAGCTTCAATCATTTCTGGATGTTTTTCAATGGCAAAAATCAATGAATATTGTAAATGCACAAACTGTAATTTCTCCGCATTGCAAGGTGCAATTCTGAAATTTTTTGCTTTTTCCTGCTCCTCTTAGCATGATAAAGAAGATTCAAAGAGAGTGAGATGCCAGCTCCTTTCATTCAGTCAGTAGCTTCAATCATTTCTGGACGTTTTTCAATGGCAAAAACCAATGAATATTGTAAATGCACAAACAGTAATTTCTCCGCATTGCAAGGTGCAATTCTGAAATTTTTTGCTTTTTCCTGCTCCTCTTAGCATGATAAAGAAGATTCAAAGAGAGTGAGATGCCAGCTCCTTTCATTCAGTCAGTACCTTCAATCATTTCTGGACGTTTTTCAATGGCAAAAATCAATGAATATTGTAAATGCACAAACAGTAATTTCTCCGCATTGCAAGGTGCAATTCTGAAATTTTTTGCTTTTTCCCGCTCCTCTTAGCATGATAAAGAAGATTCAAAGAGAGTGAGGTGCCAGCTCCTTTCATTCAGTCAGTAGCTTCAAACATTTCTGGTATATGAATAACATGTTTTTCAATGGCAAAAATCAATGAATATTGTAAATGCACAAACAGTAATTTCTCTGCATTGCAAGGTGCAATTCTGAAATTTTTTGCTTTTTCCTGCTCCTCTTAGCATGATAAAGAAGATTCAAAGAGAGTGAGATGCCAGCTCCTTTCATTCAGTCAGTAGCTTCAATCATTTCTGGACGTTTTTCAATGGCAAAAATCAATGAATATTGTAAATGCACAAACAGTAATTTCTCCGCATTGCAAGGTGCAATTCTGAAATTTTTTGCTTTTTCCTGCTCCTCTTAGCATGGTAAAGAAGATTCAAAGAGAGTGAGATGTCAGCTCCTTTCATTCAGTCAGTAGCTTCAAACATTTCTGGTATATGAATAACATGATGTTTTTCAATGGCAAAAATCAATGAATATTGTAAATGCACAAACAGTAATTTCTCCGCATTGCAAGGTGCAATTCTGAAATTTTTTGCTTTTTCCTGCTCCTCTTAGCATGATAAAGAAGATTCAAAGAGAGTGAGATGCCAGCTCCTTTCATTCAGTCAGTAGCTTCAATCATTTCTGGATGTTTTTCAATGGCAAAAATCAATGAATATTGTAAATGCACAAACAGTAATTTCTCCGCATTGCAAGGTGCAATTCTGAAATTTTTTGCTTTTTCCTGCTCCTCTTAGCATGATAAAGAAGATTCAAAGAGAGTGAGATGCCAGCTCCTTTCGTTCAGTCAGTAGCTTCAATCATTTCTGGACGTTTTTCAATGGCAAAAATCATTGAATATTATAAATGCACAAACAGTAATTTCTCCGCATTGCAAGGTGCAATTCTGAAATTTTTTGCTTTTTCCCGCTCCTCTTAGCATGATAAAGAAGATTCAAAGAGAGTGAGGTGCCAGCTCCTTTCATTCAGTCAGTAGCTTCAAACATTTCTGGTATATGAATAACATGTTTTTCAATGGCAAAAATCAATGAATATTGTAAATGCACAAACAGTAATTTCTCCGCATTGCAAGGTGCAATTCTGAAATTTTTTGCTTTTTCCTGCTCCTCTTAGCATGATAAAGAAGATTCAAAGAGAGTGAGATGCCAGCTCCTTTCATTCAGTCAGTAGCTTCAATCATTTCTGGACGTTTTTCAATGGCAAAAATCAATGAATATTGTAAATGCACAAACAGTAATTTCTCCGCATTGCAAGGTGCAATTCTGAAATTTTTTGCTTTTTCCTGCTCCTCTTAGCATGATAAAGAAGATTCAAAGAGAGTGAGATGTCAGCTCCTTTCATTCAGTCAGTAGCTTCAAACATTTCTGGTATATGAATAACATGATGTTTTTCAATGGCAAAAATCAATGAATATTGTAAATGCACAAACAGTAATTTCTCCGCATTGCAAGGTGCAATTCTGAAATTTTTTGCTTTTTCCTGCTCCTCTTAGCATGATAAAGAAGATTCAAAGAGAGTGAGATGCCAGCTCCTTTCATTCAGTCAGTAGCTTCAATCATTTCTGGATGTTTTTCAATGGCAAAAATCAATGAATATTGTAAATGCACAAACAGTAATTTCTCCGCATTGCAAGGTGCAATTCTGAAATTTTTTGCTTTTTCCTGCTCCTCTTAGCATGATAAAGAAGATTCAAAGAGAGTGAGATGCCAGCTCCTTTCGTTCAGTCAGTAGCTTCAATCATTTCTGGACGTTTTTCAATGGCAAAAATCATTGAATATTATAAATGCACAAACAGTAATTTCTCCGCATTGCAAGGTGCAATTCTGAAATTTTTTACTTTTTCCTGCTCCTCTTAGCATGATAAAGAAGATTCAAAGAGAGTGAGATGCCAGCTCCTTTCATTCAGTCAGTAGCTTCAATCATTTCTGGTATATGAATAACATGATGTTTTTCAATGGCAAAAATCAATGAATATTGTAAATGCACAAACAGTAATTTCTCCGCATTGCAAGGTGCAATTCTGAAATTTTTTGCTTTTTCCTGCTCCTCTTAGCATGATAAAGAAGATTCAAAGAGAGTGAGATGCCAGCTCCTTTCATTCAGTCAGTAGCTTCAAACATTTCTGGTATATGAATAACATGATGTTTTTCAATGGCAAAAATCAATGAATATTGTAAATGCACAAACAGTAATTTCTCCGCATTGCAAGGTGCAAGTCTGAAATTTTTTGCTTTTTCCTGCTCCTCTTAGCATGATAAAGAAGATTCAAAGAGAGTGAGATGCCAGCTACTTTCATTCAGTCAGTAGCTTCAATCATTTCGGGACGTTTTTCAATGGTAAAAATCAATGAATATTGTAAATGCACAAACAGTAATTTCTCCGCATTGCAAGGTGCAATTCTGAAATTTTTTGCTTTTTCCTGCTCCTCTTAGCATGATAAAGAAGATTCAAAGAGAGTGAGATGCCAGCTCCTTTCATTCAGTCAGTAGCTTCAAACATTTCTGGTATATGAATAACATGATGTTTTTCAATGGCAAAAATCAATGAATATTGTAAATGCACAAACAGTAATTTCTCCGCATTGCAAGGTGCAATTCTGAAATTTTTTGCTTTTTCCTGCTCCTCTTAGCATGATAAAGAAGATTCAAAGAGAGTGAGATGCCAGCTCCTTTCATTCAGTCAGTAGCTTCAATCATTTCTGGATGTTTTTCAATGGCAAAAATCAATGAATATTGTAAATGCACAAACAGTAATTTCTCCGCATTGCAAGGTGCAATTCTGAAATTTTTTGCTTTTTCCTGCTCCTCTTAGCATGATAAAGAAGATTCAAAGAGAGTGAGATGTCAGCTCCTTTCATTCAGTCAGTAGCTTCAAACATTTCTGGTATATGAATAACATGATGTTTTTCAATGGCAAAAATCAATGAATATTGTAAATGCACAAACAGTAATTTCTCCGCATTGCAAGGTGCAATTCTGAAATTTTTTGCTTTTTCCTGCTCCTCTTAGCATGATAAAGAAGATTCAAAGAGAGTGAGATGCCAGCTCCTTTCATTCAGTCAGTAGCTTCAATCATTTCTGGATGTTTTTCAATGGCAAAAATCAATGAATATTGTAAATGCACAAACAGTAATTTCTCCGCATTGCAAGGTGCAATTCTGAAATTTTTTGCTTTTTCCTGCTCCTCTTAGCATGATAAAGAAGATTCAAAGAGAGTGAGATGCCAGCTCCTTTCATTCAGTCAGTAGCTTCAAACATTTCTGGTATATGAATAACATGATGTTTTTCAATGGCAAAAATCAATGAATATTGTAAATGCACAAACAGTAATTTCTCCGCATTGCAAGGTGCAAGTCTGAAATTTTTTGCTTTTTCCTGCTCCTCTTAGCATGATAAAGAAGATTCAAAGAGAGTGAGATGCCAGCTACTTTCATTCAGTCAGTAGCTTCAATCATTTCTGGACGTTTTTCAATGGTAAAAATCAATGAATATTGTAAATGCACAAACAGTAATTTCTCCACATTGCAAGGTGCAATTCTGAAATTTTTTGCTTTTTCCTGCTCCTCTTAGCATGATAAAGAAGATTCAAAGAGAGTGAGATGCCAGCTCCTTTCATTCAGTCAGTAGCTTCAAACACTTCTGGTATATGAATAACATGATGTTTTTCAATGGCAAAAATCAATGAATATTGTAAATGCACAAACAGTAATTTCTCCGCATTGCAAGGTGCAATTCTGAAATTTTTTGCTTTTTCCTGCTCCTCTTAGCATGATAAAGAAGATTCAAAGAGAGTGAGATGCCAGCTCCTTTCATTCAGTCAGTAGCTTCAATCATTTCTGGATGTTTTTCAATGGCAAAAATCAATGAATATTGTAAATGCACAAACTGTAATTTCTCCGCATTGCAAGGTGCAATTCTGAAATTTTTTGCTTTTTCCTGCTCCTCTTAGCATGATAAAGAAGATTCAAAGAGAGTGAGATGCCAGCTCCTTTCATTCAGTCAGTAGCTTCAATCATTTCTGGACGTTTTTCAATGGCAAAAACCAATGAATATTGTAAATGCACAAACAGTAATTTCTCCGCATTGCAAGGTGCAATTCTGAAATTTTTTGCTTTTTCCTGCTCCTCTTAGCATGATAAAGAAGATTCAAAGAGAGTGAGATGCCAGCTCCTTTCATTCAGTCAGTACCTTCAATCATTTCTGGACGTTTTTCAATGGCAAAAATCAATGAATATTGTAAATGCACAAACAGTAATTTCTCCGCATTGCAAGGTGCAATTCTGAAATTTTTTGCTTTTTCCCGCTCCTCTTAGCATGATAAAGAAGATTCAAAGAGAGTGAGGTGCCAGCTCCTTTCATTCAGTCAGTAGCTTCAAACATTTCTGGTATATGAATAACATGTTTTTCAATGGCAAAAATCAATGAATATTGTAAATGCACAAACAGTAATTTCTCCGCATTGCAAGGTGCAATTCTGAAATTTTTTGCTTTTTCCTGCTCCTCTTAGCATGATAAAGAAGATTCAAAGAGAGTGAGATGCCAGCTCCTTTCGTTCAGTCAGTAGCTTCAATCATTTCTGGACGTTTTTCAATGGCAAAAATCATTGAATATTATAAATGCACAAACAGTAATTTCTCCGCATTGCAAGGTGCAATTCTGAAATTTTTTGCTTTTTCCCGCTCCTCTTAGCATGATAAAGAAGATTCAAAGAGAGTGAGGTGCCAGCTCCTTTCATTCAGTCAGTAGCTTCAAACATTTCTGGTATATGAATAACATGTTTTTCAATTGCAAAAATCAATGAATATTGTAAATGCACAAACAGTAATTTCTCCGCATTGCAAGGTGCAATTCTGAAATTTTTTGCTTTTTCCTGCTCCTCTTAGCATGATAAAGAAGATTCAAAGAGAGTGAGATGCCAGCTCCTTTCATTCAGTCAGTAGCTTCAATCATTTCTGGTATATGAATAACATGATGTTTTTCAATGGCAAAAATCAATGAATATTGTAAATGCACAAACAGTAATTTCTCCGCATTGCAAGGTGCAATTCTGAAATTTTTTGCTTTTTCCTGCTCCTCTTAGCATGATAAAGAAGATTCAAAGAGAGTGAGATGCCAGCTCCTTTCATTCAGTCAGTAGCTTCAAACATTTCTGGTATATGAATAACATGATGTTTTTCAATGGCAAAAATCAATGAATATTGTAAATGCACAAACAGTAATTTCTCCGCATTGCAAGGTGCAAGTCTGAAATTTTTTGCTTTTTCCTGCTCCTCTTAGCATGATAAAGAAGATTCAAAGAGAGTGAGATGCCAGCTACTTTCATTCAGTCAGTAGCTTCAATCATTTCTGGACGTTTTTCAATGGTAAAAATCAATGAATATTGTAAATGCACAAACAGTAATTTCTCCGCATTGCAAGGTGCAATTCTGAAATTTTTTGCTTTTTCCTGCTCCTCTTAGCATGATAAAGAAGATTCAAAGAGAGTGAGATGCCAGCTCCTTTCATTCAGTCAGTAGCTTCAAACATTTCTGGTATATGAATAACATGATGTTTTTCAATGGCAAAAATCAATGAATATTGTAAATGCACAAACAGTAATTTCTCCGCATTGCAAGGTGCAATTCTGAAATTTTTTGCTTTTTCCTGCTCCTCTTAGCATGATAAAGAAGATTCAAAGAGAGTGAGATGCCAGCTCCTTTCATTCAGTCAGTAGCTTCAATCATTTCTGGATGTTTTTCAATGGCAAAAATCAATGAATATTGTAAATGCACAAACAGTAATTTCTCCGCATTGCAAGGTGCAATTCTGAAATTTTTTGCTTTTTCCTGCTCCTCTTAGCATGATAAAGAAGATTCAAAGAGAGTGAGATGTCAGCTCCTTTCATTCAGTCAGTAGCTTCAAACATTTCTGGTATATGAATAACATGATGTTTTTCAATGGCAAAAATCAATGAATATTGTAAATGCACAAACAGTAATTTCTCCGCATTGCAAGGTGCAATTCTGAAATTTTTTGCTTTTTCCTGCTCCTCTTAGCATGATAAAGAAGATTCAAAGAGAGTGAGATGCCAGCTCCTTTCATTCAGTCAGTAGCTTCAATCATTTCTGGATGTTTTTCAATGGCAAAAATCAATGAATATTGTAAATGCACAAACAGTAATTTCTCCGCATTGCAAGGTGCAATTCTGAAATTTTTTGCTTTTTCCTGCTCCTCTTAGCATGATAAAGAAGATTCAAAGAGAGTGAGATGCCAGCTCCTTTCATTCAGTCAGTAGCTTCAAACATTTCTGGTATATGAATAACATGATGTTTTTCAATGGCAAAAATCAATGAATATTGTAAATGCACAAACAGTAATTTCTCCGCATTGCAAGGTGCAAGTCTGAAATTTTTTGCTTTTTCCTGCTCCTCTTAGCATGATAAAGAAGATTCAAAGAGAGTGAGATGCCAGCTACTTTCATTCAGTCAGTAGCTTCAATCATTTCTGGACGTTTTTCAATGGTAAAAATCAATGAATATTGTAAATGCACAAACAGTAATTTCTCCACATTGCAAGGTGCAATTCTGAAATTTTTTGCTTTTTCCTGCTCCTCTTAGCATGATAAAGAAGATTCAAAGAGAGTGAGATGCCAGCTCCTTTCATTCAGTCAGTAGCTTCAAACACTTCTGGTATATGAATAACATGATGTTTTTCAATGGCAAAAATCAATGAATATTGTAAATGCACAAACAGTAATTTCTCCGCATTGCAAGGTGCAATTCTGAAATTTTTTGCTTTTTCCTGCTCCTCTTAGCATGATAAAGAAGATTCAAAGAGAGTGAGATGCCAGCTCCTTTCATTCAGTCAGTAGCTTCAATCATTTCTGGATGTTTTTCAATGGCAAAAATCAATGAATATTGTAAATGCACAAACTGTAATTTCTCCGCATTGCAAGGTGCAATTCTGAAATTTTTTGCTTTTTCCTGCTCCTCTTAGCATGATAAAGAAGATTCAAAGAGAGTGAGATGCCAGCTCCTTTCATTCAGTCAGTAGCTTCAATCATTTCTGGACGTTTTTCAATGGCAAAAACCAATGAATATTGTAAATGCACAAACAGTAATTTCTCCGCATTGCAAGGTGCAATTCTGAAATTTTTTGCTTTTTCCTGCTCCTCTTAGCATGATAAAGAAGATTCAAAGAGAGTGAGATGCCAGCTCCTTTCATTCAGTCAGTACCTTCAATCATTTCTGGACGTTTTTCAATGGCAAAAATCAATGAATATTGTAAATGCACAAACAGTAATTTCTCCGCATTGCAAGGTGCAATTCTGAAATTTTTTGCTTTTTCCCGCTCCTCTTAGCATGATAAAGAAGATTCAAAGAGAGTGAGGTGCCAGCTCCTTTCATTCAGTCAGTAGCTTCAAACATTTCTGGTATATGAATAACATGTTTTTCAATGGCAAAAATCAATGAATATTGTAAATGCACAAACAGTAATTTCTCCGCATTGCAAGGTGCAATTCTGAAATTTTTTGCTTTTTCCTGCTCCTCTTAGCATGATAAAGAAGATTCAAAGAGAGTGAGATGCCAGCTCCTTTCATTCAGTCAGTAGCTTCAATCATTTCTGGACGTTTTTCAATGGCAAAAATCAATGAATATTGTAAATGCACAAACAGTAATTTCTCCGCATTGCAAGGTGCAATTCTGAAATTTTTTGCTTTTTCCTGCTCCTCTTAGCATGGTAAAGAAGATTCAAAGAGAGTGAGATGTCAGCTCCTTTCATTCAGTCAGTAGCTTCAAACATTTCTGGTATATGAATAACATGATGTTTTTCAATGGCAAAAATCAATGAATATTGTAAATGCACAAACAGTAATTTCTCCGCATTGCAAGGTGCAATTCTGAAATTTTTTGCTTTTTCCTGCTCCTCTTAGCATGATAAAGAAGATTCAAAGAGAGTGAGATGCCAGCTCCTTTCATTCAGTCAGTAGCTTCAATCATTTCTGGATGTTTTTCAATGGCAAAAATCAATGAATATTGTAAATGCACAAACAGTAATTTCTCCGCATTGCAAGGTGCAATTCTGAAATTTTTTGCTTTTTCCTGCTCCTCTTAGCATGATAAAGAAGATTCAAAGAGAGTGAGATGCCAGCTCCTTTCGTTCAGTCAGTAGCTTCAATCATTTCTGGACGTTTTTCAATGGCAAAAATCATTGAATATTATAAATGCACAAACAGTAATTTCTCCGCATTGCAAGGTGCAATTCTGAAATTTTTTGCTTTTTCCCGCTCCTCTTAGCATGATAAAGAAGATTCAAAGAGAGTGAGGTGCCAGCTCCTTTCATTCAGTCAGTAGCTTCAAACAATTCTGGTATATGAATAACATGTTTTTCAATGGCAAAAATCAATGAATATTGTAAATGCACAAACAGTAATTTCTCCGCATTGCAAGGTGCAATTCTGAAATTTTTTGCTTTTTCCTGCTCCTCTTAGCATGATAAAGAAGATTCAAAGAGAGTGAGATGCCAGCTCCTTTCATTCAGTCAGTAGCTTCAATCATTTCTGGACGTTTTTCAATGGCAAAAATCAATGAATATTGTAAATGCACAAACAGTAATTTCTCCGCATTGCAAGGTGCAATTCTGAAATTTTTTCCTTTTTCCTGCTCCTCTTAGCATGATAAAGAAGATTCAAAGAGAGTGAGGTGCCAGCTCCTTTCATTCAGTCAGTAGCTTCAAACATTTCTGGTATATGAATAACATGTTTTTCAATGGCAAAAATCAATGAATATTGTAAATGCACAAACAGTAATTTCTCCGCATTGCAAGGTGCAATTCTGAAATTTTTTGCTTTTTCCTGCTCCTCTTAGCATGATAAAGAAGTTTCAAAGAGAGTGAGATGCCAGCTCCTTTCATTCAGTCAGTAGCTTCAATCATTTCTGGACGTTTTTCAATGGCAAAAATCAATGAATATTGTAAATGCACAAACAGTAATTTCTCCGCATTGCAAGGTGCAATTCTGAAATTTTTTGCTTTTTCCTGCTCCTCTTAGCATGGTAAAGAAGATTCAAAGAGAGTGAGATGTCAGCTCCTTTCATTCAGTCAGTAGCTTCAAACATTTCTGGTATATGAATAACATGATGTTTTTCAATGGCAAAAATCAATGAATATTGTAAATGCACAAACAGTAATTTCTCCGCATTGCAAGGTGCAATTCTGAAATTTTTTGCTTTTTCCTGCTCCTCTTAGCATGATAAAGAAGATTCAAAGAGAGTGAGATGCCAGCTCCTTTCATTCAGTCAGTAGCTTCAATCATTTCTGGATGTTTTTCAATGGCAAAAATCAATGAATATTGTAAATGCACAAACAGTAATTTCTCCGCATTGCAAGGTGCAATTCTGAAATTTTTTGCTTTTTCCTGCTCCTCTTAGCATGATAAAGAAGATTCAAAGAGAGTGAGATGCCAGCTCCTTTCGTTCAGTCAGTAGCTTCAATCATTTCTCTACGTTTTTCAATGGCAAAAATCATTGAATATTATAAATGCACAAACAGTAATTTCTCCGCATTGCAAGGTGCAATTCTGAAATTGTTTGCTTTTTCCCGCTCCTCTTAGCATGATAAAGAAGATTCAAAGAGAGTGAGGTGCCAGCTCCTTTCATTCAGTCAGTAGCTTCAAACATTTCTGGTATATGAATAACATGTTTTTCAATGGCAAAAATCAATGAATATTGTAAATGCACAAACAGTAATTTCTCCGCATTGCAAGGTGCAATTCTGAAATTTTTTGCTTTTTCCTGCTCCTCTTAGCATGATAAAGAAGATTCAAAGAGAGTGAGATGCCAGCTCCTTTCATTCAGTCAGTAGCTTCAATCATTTCTGGACGTTTTTCAATGGCAAAAATCAATGAATATTGTAAATGCACAAACAGTAATTTCTCCGCATTGCAAGGTGCAATTCTGAAATTTTTTACTTTTTCCTGCTCCTCTTAGCATGATAAAGAAGATTCAAAGAGAGTGAGATGCCAGCTCCTTTCATTCAGTCAGTAGCTTCAATCATTTCTGGTATATGAATAACATGATGTTTTTCAATGGCAAAAATCAATGAATATTGTAAATGCACAAACAGTAATTTCTCCGCATTGCAAGGTGCAATTCTGAAATTTTTTGCTTTTTCCTGCTCCTCTTAGCATGATAAAGAAGATTCAAAGAGAGTGAGATGCCAGCTCCTTTCATTCAGTCAGTAGCTTCAAACATTTCTGGTATATGAATAACATGATGTTTTTCAATGGCAAAAATCAATGAATATTGTAAATGCACAAACAGTAATTTCTCCGCATTGCAAGGTGCAAGTCTGAAATTTTTTGCTTTTTCCTGCTCCTCTTAGCATGATAAAGAAGATTCAAAGAGAGTGAGATGCCAGCTACTTTCATTCAGTCAGTAGCTTCAATCATTTCTGGACGTTTTTCAATGGTAAAAATCAATGAATATTGTAAATGCACAAACAGTAATTTCTCCACATTGCAAGGTGCAATTCTGAAATTTTTTGCTTTTTCCTGCTCCTCTTAGCATGATAAAGAAGATTCAAAGAGAGTGAGATGCCAGCTCCTTTCATTCAGTCAGTAGCTTCAAACATTTCTGGTATATGAATAACATGATGTTTTTCAATGGCAAAAATCAATGAATATTGTAAATGCACAAACAGTAATTTCTCCGCATTGCAAGGTGCAATTCTGAAATTTTTTGCTTTTTCCTGCTCCTCTTAGCATGATAAAGAAGATTCAAAGAGAGTGAGATGCCAGCTCCTTTCATTCAGTCAGTAGCTTCAAACATTTCTGGTATATGAATAACATGATGTTTTTCAATGGCAAAAATCAATGAATATTGTAAATGCACAAACAGTAATTTCTCCGCATTGCAAGGTGCAAGTCTGAAATTTTTTGCTTTTTCCTGCTCCTCTTAGCATGATAAAGAAGATTCAAAGAGAGTGAGATGCCAGCTACTTTCATTCAGTCAGTAGCTTCAATCATTTCTGGACGTTTTTCAATGGTAAAAATCAATGAATATTGTAAATGCACAAACAGTAATTTCTCCGCATTGCAAGGTGCAATTCTGAAATTTTTTGCTTTTTCCTGCTCCTCTTAGCATGATAAAGAAGATTCAAAGAGAGTGAGATGCCAGCTCCTTTCATTCAGTCAGTAGCTTCAATCATTTCTGGACGTTTTTCAATGGCAAAAACCAATGAATATTGTAAATGCACAAACAGTAATTTCTCCGCATTGCAAGGTGCAATTCTGAAATTTTTTGCTTTTTCCTGCTCCTCTTAGCATGATAAAGAAGATTCAAAGAGAGTGAGATGCCAGCTCCTTTCATTCAGTCAGTACCTTCAATCATTTCTGGACGTTTTTCAATGGCAAAAATCAATGAATATTGTAAATGCACAAACAGTAATTTCTCCGCATTGCAAGGTGCAATTCTGAAATTTTTTGCTTTTTCCTGCTCCTCTTAGCATGATAAAGAAGATTCAAAGAGAGTGAGATGCCAGCTCCTTTCATTCAGTCAGTAGCTTCAAACATTTCTGGTATATGAATAACATGATGTTTTTCAATGGCAAAAATCAATGAATATTGTAAATGCACAAACAGTAATTTCTCCGTATTGCAAGGTGCAATTCTGAAATTTTTTGCTTTTTCCTGCTCCTCTTAGCATGATAAAGAAGATTCAAAGAGAGTGAGATGCCAGCTCCTTTCATTCAGTCAGTAGCTTCAATCATTTCTGGATGTTTTTCAATGGCAAAAATCAATGAATATTGTAAATGCACAAACAGTAATTTCTCCGCATTGCAAGGTGCAATTCTGAAATTTTTTGCTTTTTCCTGCTCCTCTTAGCATGATAAAGAAGATTCAAAGAGAGTGAGATGCCAGCTCCTTTCATTCACTCAGTAGCTTCAAACATTTCTGGTATATGAATAACATGATGTTTTTCAATGGCAAAAATCAATGAATATTGTAAATGCACAAACAGTAATTTCTCCGCATTGCAAGGTGCAAGTCTGAAATTTTTTGCTTTTTCCTGCTCCTCTTAGCATGATAAAGAAGATTCAAAGAGAGTGAGATGCCAGCTACTTTCATTCAGTCAGTAGCTTCAATCATTTCTGGACGTTTTTCAATGGTAAAAATCAATGAATATTGTAAATGCACAAACAGTAATTTCTCCACATTGCAAGGTGCAATTCTGAAATTTTTTGCTTTTTCCTGCTCCTCTTAGCATGATAAAGAAGATTCAAAGAGAGTGAGATGCCAGCTCCTTTCATTCAGTCAGTAGCTTCAAACATTTCTGGTATATGAATAACATGATGTTTTTCAATGGCAAAAATCAATGAATATTGTAAATGCACAAACAGTAATTTCTCCGCATTGCAAGGTGCAATTCTGAAATTTTTTGCTTTTTCCTGCTCCTCTTAGCATGATAAAGAAGATTCAAAGAGAGTGAGATGCCAGCTCCTTTCATTCAGTCAGTAGCTTCAATCATTTCTGGATGTTTTTCAATGGCAAAAATCAATGAATATTGTAAATGCACAAACTGTAATTTCTCCGCATTGCAAGGTGCAATTCTGAAATTTTTTGCTTTTTCCTGCTCCTCTTAGCATGATAAAGAAGATTCAAAGAGAGTGAGATGCCAGCTCCTTTCATTCAGTCAGTAGCTTCAATCATTTCTGGACGTTTTTCAATGGCAAAAACCAATGAATATTGTAAATGCACAAACAGTAATTTCTCCGCATTGCAAGGTGCAATTCTGAAATTTTTTGCTTTTTCCTGCTCCTCTTAGCATGATAAAGAAGATTCAAAGAGAGTGAGATGCCAGCTCCTTTCATTCAGTCAGTACCTTCAATCATTTCTGGACGTTTTTCAATGGCAAAAATCAATGAATATTGTAAATGCACAAACAGTAATTTCTCCGCATTGCAAGGTGCAATTCTGAAATTTTTTGCTTTTTCCCGCTCCTCTTAGCATGATAAAGAAGATTCAAAGAGAGTGAGGTGCCAGCTCCTTTCATTCAGTCAGTAGCTTCAAACATTTCTGGTATATGAATAACATTTTTTCAATGGCAAAAATCAATGAATATTGTAAATGCACAAACAGTAATTTCTCCGCATTGCAAGGTGCAATTCTGAAATTTTTTGCTTTTTCCTGCTCCTCTTAGCATGATAAGAAGATTCAAAGAGAGTGAGATGCCAGCTCCTTTCATTCAGTCAGTAGCTTCAATCATTTCTGGACGTTTTTCAATGGCAAAAATCAATGAATATTGTAAATGCACAAACAGCAATTTCTCCGCATTGCAAGGTGCAATTCTGAAATTTTTTGCTTTTTCCTGCTCCTCTTAGCATGATAAAGAAGATTCAAAGAGAGTGAGATGTCAGCTCCTTTCATTCAGTCAGTAGCTTCAAACATTTCTGGTATATGAATAACATGATGTTTTTCAATGGCAAAAATCAATGAATATTGTAAATGCACAAACAGTAATTTCTCCGCATTGCAAGGTGCAATTCTGAAATTTTTTGCTTTTTCCTGCTCCTCTTAGCATGATAAAGAAGATTCAAAGAGAGTGAGATGCCAGCTCCTTTCATTCAGTCAGTAGCTTCAATCATTTCTGGATGTTTTTCAATGGCAAAAATCAATGAATATTGTAAATGCACAAACAGTAATTTCTCCGCATTGCAAGGTGCAATTCTGAAATTTTTTGCTTTTTCCTGCTCCTCTTAGCATGATAAAGAAGATTCAAAGAGAGTGAGATGCCAGCTCCTTTCGTTCAGTCAGTAGCTTCAATCATTTCTGGACGTTTTTCAATGGCAAAAATCATTGAATATTATAAATGCACAAACAGTAATTTCTCCGCATTGCAAGGTGCAATTCTGAAATTTTTTGCTTTTTCCCACTCCTCTTAGCATGATAAAGAAGATTCAAAGAGAGTGAGGTGCCAGCTCCTTTCATTCAGTCAGTAGCTTCAAACATTTCTGGTATATGAATAACATGTTTTTCAATGGCAAAAATCAATGAATATTGTAAATGCACAAACAGTAATTTCTCCGCATTGCAAGGTGCAATTCTGAAATTTTTTGCTTTTTCCTGCTCCTCTTAGCATGATAAAGAAGATTCAAAGAGAGTGAGATGCCAGCTCCTTTCATTCAGTCAGTAGCTTCAATCATTTCTGGACGTTTTTCAATGGCAAAAATCAATGAATATTGTAAATGCACAAACAGTAATTTCTCCGCATTGCAAGGTGCAATTCTGAAATTTTTTGCTTTTTCCTGCTCCTCTTAGCATGATAAAGAAGATTCAAAGAGAGTGAGATGTCAGCTCTTTTCATTCAGTCAGTAGCTTCAAACATTTCTGGTATATGAATAACATGATGTTTTTCAATGGCAAAAATCAATGAATATTGTAAATGCACAAACAGTAATTTCTCCGCATTGCAAGGTGCAATTCTGAAATTTTTTGCTTTTTCCTGCTCCTCTTAGCATGATAAAGAAGATTCAAAGAGAGTGAGATGCCAGCTCCTTTCATTCAGTCAGTAGCTTCAATCATTTCTGGATGTTTTTCAATGGCAAAAATCAATGAATATTGTAAATGCACAAACAGTAATTTCTCCGCATTGCAAGGTGCAATTCTGAAATTTTTTGCTTTTTCCTGCTCCTCTTAGCATGATAAAGAAGATTCAAAGAGAGTGAGATGCCAGCTCCTTTCGTTCAGTCAGTAGCTTCAATCATTTCTGGACGTTTTTTAATGGCAAAAATCATTGAATATTATAAATGCACAAACAGTAATTTCTCCGCATTGCAAGGTGCAATTCTGAAATTTTTTACTTTTTCCTGCTCCTCTTAGCATGATAAAGAAGATTCAAAGAGAGTGAGATGCCAGCTCCTTTCATTCAGTCAGTAGCTTCAATCATTTCTGGTATATGAATAACATGATGTTTTTCAATGGCAAAAATCAATGAATATTGTAAATGCACAAACAGTAATTTCTCCGCATTGCAAGATGCAATTCTGAAATTTTTTGCTTTTTCCTGCTCCTCTTAGCATGATAAAGAAGATTCAAAGAGAGTGAGATGCCAGCTCCTTTCATTCAGTCAGTAGCTTCAAACATTTCTGGTATATGAATAACATGATGTTTTTCAATGGCAAAAATCAATGAATATTGTAAATGCACAAACAGTAATTTCTCCGCATTGCAAGGTGCAAGTCTGAAATTTTTTGCTTTTTCCTGCTCCTCTTAGCATGATAAAGAAGATTCAAAGAGAGTGAGATGCCAGCTACTTTCATTCAGTCAGTAGCTTCAATCATTTCTGGACGTTTTTCAATGGTAAAAATCAATGAATATTGTAAATGCACAAACAGTAATTTCTCCACATTGCAAGGTGCAATTCTGAAATTTTTTGCTTTTTCCTGCTCCTCTTAGCATGATAAAGAAGATTCAAAGAGAGTGAGATGCCAGCTACTTTCATTCAGTCAGTAGCTTCAAACATTTCTGGTATATGAATAACATGATGTTTTTCAATGGCAAAAATCAATGAATATTGTAAATGCACAAACAGTAATTTCTCCGCATTGCAAGGTGCAATTCTGAAATTTTTTGCTTTTTCCTGCTCCTCTTAGCATGATAAAGAAGATTCAAAGAGAGTGAGATGCCAGCTCCTTTCATTCAGTCAGTAGCTTCAAACATTTCTGGTATATGAATAACATGATGTTTTTCAATGGCAAAAATCAATGAATATTGTAAATGCACAAACAGTAATTTCTCCGCATTGCAAGGTGCAAGTCTGAAATTTTTTGCTTTTTCCTGCTCCTCTTAGCATGATAAAGAAGATTCAAAGAGAGTGAGATGCCAGCTACTTTCATTCAGTCAGTAGCTTCAATCATTTCTGGACGTTTTTCAATGGTAAAAATCAATGAATATTGTAAATGCACAAACAGTAATTTCTCCACATTGCAAGGTGCAATTCTGAAATTTTTTGCTTTTTCCTGCTCCTCTTAGCATGATAAAGAAGATTCAAAGAGAGTGAGATGCCAGCTCCTTTCATTCAGTCAGTAGCTTCAAACATTTCTGGTATATGAATAACATGATGTTTTTCAATGGCAAAAATCAATGAATATTGTAAATGCACAAACAGTAATTTCTCCGCATTGCAAGGTGCAATTCTGAAATTTTTTGCTTTATGTTATTCATATACCAGAAATGTTTGAAGCTACTGACTGAATGAAAGGAGCTGGCATCTCACTCTCTTTGAATCTTCTTTATCATGCTAAGAGGAGCAGGAAAAAGCAAAAAATTTCAGAATTGCACCTTGCAATGCGGAGAAATTACTGTTTGTGCATTTACAATATTCATTGATTTTTGCCATTGAAAAACATCATGTTATTCATATACCAGAAATGATTGAAGCTACTGACTGAATGAAAGGAGCTGGCATCTCACTCTCTTTGAATCTTCTTTATCATGCTAAGAGGAGCAGGAAAAAGCAAAAAATTTCAGAATTGCACCTTGCAATGCGGAGAAATTACTGTTTGTGCATTTACAATATTCATTGATTTTTGCCATTGAAAAACATCCAGAAATGATTGAAGCTACTGACTGAATGAAAGGAGCTGGCATCTCACTCTCTTTGAATCTTCTTTATCATGCTAAGAGGAGCAGGAAATAGCAAAAAATTTCAGAATTGCACCTTGCAATGCGGAGAAATTACTGTTTGTGCATTTACAATATTCATTGATTTTTGCCATTGAAAAACATCATGTTATTCATATACCAGAAATGTTTGAAGCTACTGACTGAATGAAAGGAGCTGACATCTCACTCTCTTTGAATCTTCTTTATCATGCTAAGAGGAGCAGGAAAAAGCAAAAAATTTCAGAATTGCACCTTGCAATGCGGAGAAATTACTGTTTATGCATTTACAATATTCATTGATTTTTGCCATTGAAAAACGTCCAGAAATGATTGAAGCTACTGACTGAATGAAAGGAGCTGGCATCTCACTCTCTTTGAATCTTCTTTATCATGCTAAGAGGAGCAGGAAAAAGCAAAAAATTTCAGAATTGCACCTTGCAATGCGGAGAAATTACTGTTTGTGCATTTACAATATTCATTGATTTTTGCCATTGAAAAACATGTTATTCATATACCAGAAATGTTTGAAGCTACTGACTGAATGAAAGGAGCTGGCACCTCACTCTCTTTGAATCTTCTTTATCATGCTAAGAGGAGCGGGAAAAAGCAAAAAATTTCAGAATTGCACCTTGCAATGCGGAGAAATTACTGTTTGTGCATTTATAATATTCAATGATTTTTGCCTTTGAAAAACGTCCAGAAATGATTGAAGCTACTGACTGAACGAAAGGAGCTGGCATCTCACTCTCTTTGAATCTTCTTTATCATGCTAAGAGGAGCAGGAAAAAGCAAAAAATTTCAGAATTGCACCTTGCAATGCGGAGAAATTACTGTGTGCATTTACAATATTCATTGATTTTTGCCATTGAAAAACATCCAGAAATGATTGAAGCTACTGACTGAATGAAAGGAGCTGGCATCTCACTCTCTTTGAATCTTCTTTATCATGCTAAGAGGAGCAGGAAAAAGTAAAAAATTTCAGAATTGCACCTTGCAATGCGGAGAAATTACTGTTTGTGCATTTATAATATTCAATGATTTTTGCCATTGAAAAACGTCCAGAAATGATTGAAGCTACTGACTGAACGAAAGGAGCTGGCATCTCACTCTCTTTGAATCTTCTTTATCATGCTAAGAGGAGCAGGAAAAAGCAAAAAATTTCAGAATTGCACCTTGCAATGCGGAGAAATTACTGTTTGTGCATTTACAATATTCATTGATTTTTGCCATTGAAAAACATCCAGAAATGATTGAAGCTACTGACTGAATGAAAGGAGCTGGCATCTCACTCTCTTTGAATCTTCTTTATCATGCTAAGAGGAGCAGGAAATAGCAAAAAATTTCAGAATTGCACCTTGCAATGCGGAGAAATTACTGTTTGTGCATTTACAATATTCATTGATTTTTGCCATTGAAAAACATCATGTTATTCATATACCAGAAATGTTTGAAGCTACTGACTGAATGAAAGGAGCTGACATCTCACTCTCTTTGAATCTTCTTTATCATGCTAAGAGGAGCAGGAAAAAGCAAAAAATTTCAGAATTGCACCTTGCAATGCGGAGAAATTACTGTTTATGCATTTACAATATTCATTGATTTTTGCCATTGAAAAACGTCCAGAAATGATTGAAGCTACTGACTGAATGAAAGGAGCTGGCATCTCACTCTCTTTGAATCTTCTTTATCATGCTAAGAGGAGCAGGAAAAAGCAAAAAATTTCAGAATTGCACCTTGCAATGCGGAGAAATTACTGTTTGTGCATTTACAATATTCATTGATTTTTGCCATTGAAAAACATGTTATTCATATACCAGAAATGTTTGAAGCTACTGACTGAATGAAAGGAGCTGGCACCTCACTCTCTTTGAATCTTCTTTATCATGCTAAGAGGAGCGGGAAAAAGCAAAAAATTTCAGAATTGCACCTTGCAATGCGGAGAAATTACTGTTTGTGCATTTATAATATTCAATGATTTTTGCCATTGAAAAACGTCCAGAAATGATTGAAGCTACTGACTGAACGAAAGGAGCTGGCATCTCACTCTCTTTGAATCTTCTTTATCATGCTAAGAGGAGCAGGAAAAAGCAAAAAATTTCAGAATTGCACCTTGCAATGCGGAGAAATTACTGTTTGTGCATTTACAATATTCATTGATTTTTGCCATTGAAAAACATCCAGAAATGATTGAAGCTACTGACTGAATGAAAGGAGCTGGCATCTCACTCTCTTTGAATCTTCTTTATCATGCTAAGAGGAGCAGGAAAAAGCAAAAAATTTCAGAATTGCACCTTGCAATGCGGAGAAGTTACTGTTTGTGCATTTACAATATTCATTGATTTTTGCCATTGAAAAACATCATGTTATTCATATACCAGAAATGTTTGAAGCTACTGACTGAATGAAAGGAGCTGACATCTCACTCTCTTTGAATCTTCTTTATCATGCTAAGAGGAGCAGGAAAAAGCAAAAAATTTCAGAATTGCACCTTGCAATGCGGAGAAATTACTGTTTGTGCATTTACAATATTCATTGATTTTTGCCATTGAAAAACGTCCAGAAATGATTGAAGCTACTGACTGAATGAAAGGAGCTGGCATCTCACTCTCTTTGAATCTTCTTTATCATGCTAAGAGGAGCAGGAAAAAGCAAAAAATTTCAGAATTGCACGTTGCAATGCGGAGAAATTACTGTTTGTGCATTTACAATATTCATTGATTTTTGCCATTGAAAAACATGTTATTCATATACCAGAAATGTTTGAAGCTACTGACTGAATGAAAGGAGCTGGCACCTCACTCTCTTTGAATCTTCTTTATCATGCTAAGAGGAGCAGGAAAAAGCAAAAAATTTCAGAATTGCACCTTGCAATGCGGAGAAATTACTGTTTGTGCATTTACAATATTCATTGATTTTTGCCATTGAAAAACATCATGTTATTCATATACCAGAAATGTTTGAAGCTACTGACTGAATGAAAGGAGCTGGCATCTCACTCTCTTTGAATCTTCTTTATCATGCTAAGAGGAGCAGGAAAAAGCAAAAAATTTCAGAATTGCACCTTGCAATGTGGAGAAATTACTGTTTGTGCATTTACAATATTCATTGATTTTTACCATTGAAAAACGTCCAGAAATGATTGAAGCTACTGACTGAATGAAAGTAGCTGGCATCTCACTCTCTTTGAATCTTCTTTATCATGCTAAGAGGAGCAGGAAAAAGCAAAAAATTTCAGACTTGCACCTTGCAATGCGGAGAAATTACTGTTTGTGCATTTACAATATTCATTGATTTTTGCCATTGAAAAACATCATGTTATTCATATACCAGAAATGATTGAAGCTACTGACTGAATGAAAGGAGCTGGCATCTCACTCTCTTTGAATCTTCTTTATCATGCTAAGAGGAGCAGGAAAAAGTAAAAAAAAATTCAGAATTGCACCTTGCAATGCGGAGAAATTACTGTTTGTGCATTTATAATATTCAATGATTTTTGCCATTGAAAAACGTCCAGAAATGATTGAAGCTACTGACTGAACGAAAGGAGCTGGCATCTCACTCTCTTTGAATCTTCTTTATCATGCTAAGAGGAGCAGGAAAAAGCAAAAAATTTCAGAATTGCACCTTGCAATGCGGAGAAATTACTGTTTGTGCATTTACAATATTCATTGATTTTTGCCATTGAAAAACATCATGTTATTCATATACCAGAAATGTTTGAAGCTACTGACTGAATGAAAGGAGCTGACATCTCACTCTCTTTGAATCTTCTTTATCATGCTAAGAGGAGCAGGAAAAAGCAAAAAATTTCAGAATTGCACCTTGCAATGCGGAGAAATTACTGTTTGTGCATTTACAATATTCATTGATTTTTGCCATTGAAAAACATCCAGAAATGATTGAAGCTACTGACTGAATGAAAGGAGCTGGCATCTCACTCTCTTTTAATCTTCTTTATCATGCTAAGAGGAGCAGGAAAAAGCAAAAAATTTCAGAATTGCACCTTGCAATGCGGAGAAATTACTGTTTGTGCATTTACAATATTCATTGATTTTTGCCATTGAAAAACATCATGTTATTCATATACCAGAAATGTTTGAAGCTACTGACTGAATGAAAGGAGCTGGCATCTCACTCTCTTTGAATCTTCTTTATCATGCTAAGAGGAGCAGGAAAAAGCAAAAAATTTCAGAATTGCACCTTGCAATGCGGAGAAATTACTGTTTGTGCATTTACAATATTCATTGATTTTTGCCATTGAAAAACGTCCAGAAATGATTGAAGGTACTGACTGAATGAAAGGAGCTGGCATCTCACTCTCTTTGAATCTTCTTTATCATGCTAAGAGGAGCAGGAAAAAGCAAAAAATTTCAGAATTGCACCTTGCAATGCGGAGAAATTACTGTTTGTGCATTTACAATATTCATTGGTTTTTGCCATTGAAAAACGTCCAGAAATGATTGAAGCTACTGACTGAATGAAAGGAGCTGGCATCTCACTCTCTTTGAATCTTCTTTATCATGCTAAGAGGAGCAGGAAAAAGCAAAAAATTTCAGAATTGCACCTTGCAATGCGGAGAAATTACAGTTTTTGCATTTACAATATTCATTGATTTTTGCCATTGAAAAACATCCAGAAATGATTGAAGCTACTGACTGAATGAAAGGAGCTGGCATCTCACTCTCTTTGAATCTTCTTTATCATGCTAAGAGGAGCAGGAAAAAGCAAAAAATTTCAGAATTGCACCTTGCAATGCGGAGAAATTACTGTTTGTGCATTTACAATATTCATTGATTTTTGCCATTGAAAAACATCATGTTATTCATATACCAGAAATGTTTGAAGCTACTGACTGAATGAAAGGAGCTGGCATCTCACTCTCTTTGAATCTTCTTTATCATGCTAAGAGGAGCAGGAAAAAGCAAAAAATTTCAGAATTGCACCTTGCAATGTGGAGAAATTACTGTTTGTGCATTTACAATATTCATTGATTTTTACCATTGAAAAACGTCCAGAAATGATTGAAGCTACTGACTGAATGAAAGTAGCTGGCATCTCACTCTCTTTGAATCTTCTTTATCATGCTAAGAGGAGCAGGAAAAAGCAAAAAATTTCAGACTTGCACCTTGCAATGCGGAGAAATTACTGTTTGTGCATTTACAATATTCATTGATTTTTGCCATTGAAAAACATCATGTTATTCATATACCAGAAATGTTTGAAGCTACTGACTGAATGAAAGGAGCTGGCATCTCACTCTCTTTGAATCTTCTTTATCATGCTAAGAGGAGCAGGAAAAAGCAAAAAATTTCAGAATTGCACCTTGCAATGCGGAGAAATTACTGTTTGTGCATTTACAATATTCATTGATTTTTGCCATTGAAAAACATCATGTTATTCATATACCAGAAATGTTTGAAGCTACTGACTGAATGAAAGGAGCTGGCATCTCACTCTCTTTGAATCTTCTTTATCATGCTAAGAGGAGCAGGAAAAAGCAAAAAATTTCAGAATTGCACCTTGCAATGTGGAGAAATTACTGTTTGTGCATTTACAATATTCATTGATTTTTACCATTGAAAAACGTCCAGAAATGATTGAAGCTACTGACTGAATGAAAGTAGCTGGCATCTCACTCTCTTTGAATCTTCTATATCATGCTAAGAGGAGTAGGAAAAAGCAAAAAATTTCAGACTTGCACCTTGCAATGCGGAGAAATTACTGTTTGTGCATTTACAATATTCATTGATTTTTGCCATTGAAAAACATCATGTTATTCATATACCAGAAATGTTTGAAGCTACTGACTGAATGAAAGGAGCTGGCATCTCACTCTCTTTGAATCTTCTTTATCATGCTAAGAGGAGCAGGAAAAAGCAAAAAATTTCAGAATTGCACCTTGCAATGCGGAGAAATTACTGTTTGTGCATTTACAATATTCATTGATTTTTGCCATTGAAAAACATCATGTTATTCATATGCCAGAAATGATTGAAGCTACTGACTGAATGAAAGGAGCTGGCATCTCACTCTCTTTGAATCTTCTTTATCATGCTAAGAGGAGCAGGAAAAAGTAAAAAATTTCAGAATTGCACCTTGCAATGCGGAGAAATTACTGTTTGTGCATTTATAATATTCAATGATTTTTGCCATTGAAAAACGTCCAGAAATGATTGAAGCTACTGACTGAACGAAAGGAGCTGGCATCTCACTCTCTTTGAATCTTCTTTATCATGCTAAGAGGAGCAGGAAAAAGCAAAAAATTTCAGAATTGCACCTTGCAATGCGGAGAAATTACTGTTTGTGCATTTATAATATTCAATGATTTTTGCCATTGAAAAACGTCCAGAAATGATTGAAGCTACTGACTGAACGAAAGGAGCTGGCATCTCACTCTCTTTGAATCTTCTTTATCATGCTAAGAGGAGCAGGAAAAAGCAAAAAATTTCAGAATTGCACCTTGCAATGCGGAGAAATTACTGTTTGTGCATTTACAATATTCATTGATTTTTGCCATTGAAAAACATCCAGAAATGATTGAAGCTACTGACTGAATGAAAGGAGCTGGCATCTCACTCTCTTTGAATCTTCTTTATCATGCTAAGAGGAGCAGGAAAAAGCAAAAAATTTCAGAATTGCACCTTGCAATGCGGAGAAATTACTGTTTGTGCATTTACAATATTCATTGATTTTTGCCATTGAAAAACATCATGTTATTCATATACCAGAAATGTTTGAAGCTACTGACTGAATGAAAGGAGCTGACATCTCACTCTCTTTGAATCTTCTTTATCATGCTAAGAGGAGCAGGAAAAAGCAAAAAATTTCAGAATTGCACCTTGCAATGCGGAGAAATTACTGTTTGTGCATTTACAATATTCATTGATTTTTGCCATTGAAAAACGTCCAGAAATGATTGAAGCTACTGACTGAATGAAAGGAGCTGGCATCTCACTCTCTTTGAATCTTCTTTATCATGCTAAGAGGAGCAGGAAAAAGCAAAAAATTTCAGAATTGCACCTTGCAATGCGGAGAAATTACTGTTTGTGCATTTACAATATTCATTGATTTTTGCCATTGAAAAACATGTTATTCATATACCAGAAATGTTTGAAGCTACTGACTGAATGAAAGGAGCTGGCACCTCACTCTCTTTGAATCTTCTTTATCATGCTAAGAGGAGCGGGAAAAAGCAAAAAATTTCAGAATTGCACCTTGCAATGCGGAGAAATTACTGTTTGTGCATTTATAATATTCAATGATTTTTGCCATTGAAAAACGTCCAGAAATGATTGAAGCTACTGACTGAACGAAAGGAGCTGGCATCTCACTCTCTTTGAATCTTCTTTATCATGCTAAGAGGAGCAGGAAAAAGCAAAAAATTTCAGAATTGCACCTTGCAATGCGGAGAAATTACTGTTTGTGCATTTACAATATTCATTGATTTTTGCCATTGAAAAACATCCAGAAATGATTGAAGCTACTGACTGAATGAAAGGAGCTGGCATCTCACTCTCTTTGAATCTTCTTTATCATGCTAAGAGGAGCAGGAAAAAGCAAAAAATTTCAGAATTGCACCTTGCAATGCGGAGAAATTACTGTTTGTGCATTTACAATATTCATTGATTTTTGCCATTGAAAAACATCATGTTATTCATATACCAGAAATGTTTGAAGCTACTGACTGAATGAAAGGAGCTGACATCTCACTCTCTTTGAATCTTCTTTATCATGCTAAGAGGAGCAGGAAAAATCAAAAAATTTCAGAATTGCACCTTGCAATGCGGAGAAATTGCTGTTTGTGCATTTACAATATTCATTGATTTTTGCCATTGAAAAACGTCCAGAAATGATTGAAGCTACTGACTGAATGAAAGGAGCTGGCATCTCACTCTCTTTGA
The DNA here is from genome assembly GCF_046119375.1 of Phyllobates terribilis. NCBI lineage: Eukaryota > Metazoa > Chordata > Amphibia > Anura > Dendrobatidae > Phyllobates > Phyllobates terribilis. The sequence goes on from NW_027364790.1 coordinate 102,579, forward strand.
ATCTTCTTATCATGCTAAGAGGAGCAGGAAAAAGCAAAAAATTTCAGAATTGCACCTTGCAATGCGGAGAAATTACTGTTTGTGCATTTACAATATTCATTGATTTTTGCCATTGAAAAACATCATGTTATTCATATACCAGAAATGTTTGAAGCTACTGACTGAATGAAAGGAGCTGGCTTCTCACTCTCTTTGAATCTTCTTTATCATGCTAAGAGGAGCAGGAAAAAGCAAAAAATTTCAGAATTGCACCTTGCAATGCGGAGAAATTACTGTTTGTGCATTTACAATATTCATTGATTTTTGCCATTGAAAAACATGTTATTCATATACCAGAAATGTTTGAAGCTACTGACTGAATGAAAGGAGCTGGCACCTCACTCTCTTTGAATCTTCTTTATCATGCTAAGAGGAGCAGGAAAAAGCAAAAAATTTCAGAATTGCACCTTGCAATGCGGAGAAATTACTGTTTGTGCATTTACAATATTCATTGATTTTTGCCATTGAAAAACATCATGTTATTCATATACCAGAAATGTTTGAAGCTACTGACTGAATGAAAGGAGCTGGCATCTCACTCTCTTTGAATCTTCTTTATCATGCTAAGAGGAGCAGGAAAAAGCAAAAAATTTCAGAATTGCACCTTGCAATGTGGAGAAATTACTGTTTGTGCATTTACAATATTCATTGATTTTTACCATTGAAAAACGTCCAGAAATGATTGAAGCTACTGACTGAATGAAAGTAGCTGGCATCTCACTCTCTTTGAATCTTCTTTATCATGCTAAGAGGAGCAGGAAAAAGCAAAAAATTTCAGACTTGCACCTTGCAATGCGGAGAAATTACTGTTTGTGCATTTACAATATTCATTGATTTTTGCCATTGAAAAACATCATGTTATTCATATACCAGAAATGATTGAAGCTACTGACTGAATGAAAGGAGCTGGCATCTCACTCTCTTTGAATCTTCTTTATCATGCTAAGAGGAGCAGGAAAAAGTAAAAAAAAATTCAGAATTGCACCTTGCAATGCGGAGAAATTACTGTTTGTGCATTTATAATATTCAATGATTTTTGCCATTGAAAAACGTCCAGAAATGATTGAAGCTACTGACTGAACGAAAGGAGCTGGCATCTCACTCTCTTTGAATCTTCTTTATCATGCTAAGAGGAGCAGGAAAAAGCAAAAAATTTCAGAATTGCACCTTGCAATGCGGAGAAATTACTGTTTGTGCATTTACAATATTCATTGATTTTTGCCATTGAAAAACATCATGTTATTCATATACCAGAAATGTTTGAAGCTACTGACTGAATGAAAGGAGCTGACATCTCACTCTCTTTGAATCTTCTTTATCATGCTAAGAGGAGCAGGAAAAAGCAAAAAATTTCAGAATTGCACCTTGCAATGCGGAGAAATTACTGTTTGTGCATTTACAATATTCATTGATTTTTGCCATTGAAAAACATCCAGAAATGATTGAAGCTACTGACTGAATGAAAGGAGCTGGCATCTCACTCTCTTTGAATCTTCTTTATCATGCTAAGAGGAGCAGGAAAAAGCAAAAAATTTCAGAATTGCACCTTGCAATGCGGAGAAATTACTGTTTGTGCATTTACAATATTCATTGATTTTTGCCATTGAAAAACATCATGTTATTCATATACCAGAAATGTTTGAAGCTACTGACTGAATGAAAGGAGCTGGCATCTCACTCTCTTTGAATCTTCTTTATCATGCTAAGAGGAGCAGGAAAAAGCAAAAAATTTCAGAATTGCACCTTGCAATGCGGAGAAATTACTGTTTGTGCATTTACAATATTCATTGATTTTTGCCATTGAAAAACGTCCAGAAATGATTGAAGGTACTGACTGAATGAAAGGAGCTGGCATCTCACTCTCTTTGAATCTTCTTTATCATGCTAAGAGGAGCAGGAAAAAGCAAAAAATTTCAGAATTGCACCTTGCAATGCGGAGAAATTACTGTTTGTGCATTTACAATATTCATTGGTTTTTGCCATTGAAAAACGTCCAGAAATGATTGAAGCTACTGACTGAATGAAAGGAGCTGGCATCTCACTCTCTTTGAATCTTCTTTATCATGCTAAGAGGAGCAGGAAAAAGCAAAAAATTTCAGAATTGCACCTTGCAATGCGGAGAAATTACAGTTTTTGCATTTACAATATTCATTGATTTTTGCCATTGAAAAACATCCAGAAATGATTGAAGCTACTGACTGAATGAAAGGAGCTGGCATCTCACTCTCTTTGAATCTTCTTTATCATGCTAAGAGGAGCAGGAAAAAGCAAAAAATTTCAGAATTGCACCTTGCAATGTGGAGAAATTACTGTTTGTGCATTTACAATATTCATTGATTTTTACCATTGAAAAACGTCCAGAAATGATTGAAGCTACTGACTGAATGAAAGTAGCTGGCATCTCACTCTCTTTGAATCTTCTTTATCATGCTAAGAGGAGTAGGAAAAAGCAAAAAATTTCAGACTTGCACCTTGCAATGCGGAGAAATTACTGTTTGTGCATTTACAATATTCATTGATTTTTGCCATTGAAAAACATCATGTTATTCATATACCAGAAATGTTTGAAGCTACTGACTGAATGAAAGGAGCTGGCATCTCACTCTCTTTGAATCTTCTTTATCATGCTAAGAGGAGCAGGAAAAAGCAAAAAATTTCAGAATTGCACCTTGCAATGCGGAGAAATTACTGTTTGTGCATTTACAATATTCATTGATTTTTGCCATTGAAAAACATCATGTTATTCATATGCCAGAAATGATTGAAGCTACTGACTGAATGAAAGGAGCTGGCATCTCACTCTCTTTGAATCTTCTTTATCATGCTAAGAGGAGCAGGAAAAAGTAAAAAATTTCAGAATTGCACCTTGCAATGCGGAGAAATTACTGTTTGTGCATTTATAATATTCATTGATTTTTACCATTGAAAAACGTCCAGAAATGATTGAAGCTACTGACTGAATGAAAGTAGCTGGCATCTCACTCTCTTTGAATCTTCTTTATCATGCTAAGAGGAGTAGGAAAAAGCAAAAAATTTCAGACTTGCACCTTGCAATGCGGAGAAATTACTGTTTGTGCATTTACAATATTCATTGATTTTTGCCATTGAAAAACATCATGTTATTCATATACCAGAAATGTTTGAAGCTACTGACTGAATGAAAGGAGCTGGCATCTCACTCTCTTTGAATCTTCTTTATCATGCTAAGAGGAGCAGGAAAAAGCAAAAAATTTCAGAATTGCACCTTGCAATGCGGAGAAATTACTGTTTGTGCATTTACAATATTCATTGATTTTTGCCATTGAAAAACATCATGTTATTCATATGCCAGAAATGATTGAAGCTACTGACTGAATGAAAGGAGCTGGCATCTCACTCTCTTTGAATCTTCTTTATCATGCTAAGAGGAGCAGGAAAAAGTAAAAAATTTCAGAATTGCACCTTGCAATGCGGAGAAATTACTGTTTGTGCATTTATAATATTCAATGATTTTTGCCATTGAAAAACGTCCAGAAATGATTGAAGCTACTGACTGAACGAAAGGAGCTGGCATCTCACTCTCTTTGAATCTTCTTTATCATGCTAAGAGGAGCAGGAAAAAGCAAAAAATTTCAGAATTGCACCTTGCAATGCGGAGAAATTACTGTTTGTGCATTTATAATATTCAATGATTTTTGCCATTGAAAAACGTCCAGAAATGATTGAAGCTACTGACTGAACGAAAGGAGCTGGCATCTCACTCTCTTTGAATCTTCTTTATCATGCTAAGAGGAGCAGGAAAAAGCAAAAAATTTCAGAATTGCACCTTGCAATGCGGAGAAATTACTGTTTGTGCATTTACAATATTCATTGATTTTTGCCATTGAAAAACATCCAGAAATGATTGAAGCTACTGACTGAATGAAAGGAGCTGGCATCTCACTCTCTTTGAATCTTCTTTATCATGCTAAGAGGAGCAGGAAAAAGCAAAAAATTTCAGAATTGCACCTTGCAATGCGGAGAAATTACTGTTTGTGCATTTACAATATTCATTGATTTTTGCCATTGAAAAACATCATGTTATTCATATACCAGAAATGTTTGAAGCTACTGACTGAATGAAAGGAGCTGACATCTCACTCTCTTTGAATCTTCTTTATCATGCTAAGAGGAGCAGGAAAAAGCAAAAAATTTCAGAATTGCACCTTGCAATGCGGAGAAATTACTGTTTGTGCATTTACAATATTCATTGATTTTTGCCATTGAAAAACGTCCAGAAATGATTGAAGCTACTGACTGAATGAAAGGAGCTGGCATCTCACTCTCTTTGAATCTTCTTTATCATGCTAAGAGGAGCAGGAAAAAGCAAAAAATTTCAGAATTGCACCTTGCAATGCGGAGAAATTACTGTTTGTGCATTTACAATATTCATTGATTTTTGCCATTGAAAAACATGTTATTCATATACCAGAAATGTTTGAAGCTACTGACTGAATGAAAGGAGCTGGCACCTCACTCTCTTTGAATCTTCTTTATCATGCTAAGAGGAGCGGGAAAAAGCAAAAAATTTCAGAATTGCACCTTGCAATGCGGAGAAATTACTGTTTGTGCATTTATAATATTCAATGATTTTTGCCATTGAAAAACGTCCAGAAATGATTGAAGCTACTGACTGAACGAAAGGAGCTGGCATCTCACTCTCTTTGAATCTTCTTTATCATGCTAAGAGGAGCAGGAAAAAGCAAAAAATTTCAGAATTGCACCTTGCAATGCGGAGAAATTACTGTTTGTGCATTTACAATATTCATTGATTTTTGCCATTGAAAAACATCCAGAAATGATTGAAGCTACTGACTGAATGAAAGGAGCTGGCATCTCACTCTCTTTGAATCTTCTTTATCATGCTAAGAGGAGCAGGAAAAAGCAAAAAATTTCAGAATTGCACCTTGCAATGCGGAGAAATTACTGTTTGTGCATTTACAATATTCATTGATTTTTGCCATTGAAAAACATCATGTTATTCATATACCAGAAATGTTTGAAGCTACTGACTGAATGAAAGGAGCTGACATCTCACTCTCTTTGAATCTTCTTTATCATGCTAAGAGGAGCAGGAAAAATCAAAAAATTTCAGAATTGCACCTTGCAATGCGGAGAAATTGCTGTTTGTGCATTTACAATATTCATTGATTTTTGCCATTGAAAAACGTCCAGAAATGATTGAAGCTACTGACTGAATGAAAGGAGCTGGCATCTCACTCTCTTTGAATCTTCTTATCATGCTAAGAGGAGCAGGAAAAAGCAAAAAATTTCAGAATTGCACCTTGCAATGCGGAGAAATTACTGTTTGTGCATTTACAATATTCATTGATTTTTGCCATTGAAAAACATCATGTTATTCATATACCAGAAATGTTTGAAGCTACTGACTGAATGAAAGGAGCTGGCTTCTCACTCTCTTTGAATCTTCTTTATCATGCTAAGAGGAGCAGGAAAAAGCAAAAAATTTCAGAATTGCACCTTGCAATGCGGAGAAATTACTGTTTGTGCATTTACAATATTCATTGATTTTTGCCATTGAAAAACATCATGTTATTCATATACCAGAAATGTTTGAAGCTACTGACTGAATGAAAGGAGCTGGCATCTCACTCTCTTTGAATCTTCTTTATCATGCTAAGAGGAGCAGGAAAAAGCAAAAAATTTCAGAATTGCACCTTGCAATGTGGAGAAATTACTGTTTGTGCATTTACAATATTCATTGATTTTTACCATTGAAAAACGTCCAGAAATGATTGAAGCTACTGACTGAATGAAAGTAGCTGGCATCTCACTCTCTTTGAATCTTCTTTATCATGCTAAGAGGAGCAGGAAAAAGCAAAAAATTTCAGACTTGCACCTTGCAATGCGGAGAAATTACTGTTTGTGCATTTACAATATTCATTGATTTTTGCCATTGAAAAACATCATGTTATTCATATACCAGAAATGTTTGAAGCTACTGACTGAATGAAAGGAGCTGGCATCTCACTCTCTTTGAATCTTCTTTATCATGCTAAGAGGAGCAGGAAAAAGCAAAAAATTTCAGAATTGCACCTTGCAATGCGGAGAAATTACTGTTTGTGCATTTACAATATTCATTGATTTTTGCCATTGAAAAACATCATGTTATTCATATGCCAGAAATGATTGAAGCTACTGACTGAATGAAAGGAGCTGGCATCTCACTCTCTTTGAATCTTCTTTATCATGCTAAGAGGAGCAGGAAAAAGTAAAAAATTTCAGAATTGCACCTTGCAATGCGGAGAAATTACTGTTTGTGCATTTATAATATTCAATGATTTTTGCCATTGAAAAACGTCCAGAAATGATTGAAGCTACTGACTGAACGAAAGGAGCTGGCATCTCACTCTCTTTGAATCTTCTTTATCATGCTAAGAGGAGCAGGAAAAAGCAAAAAATTTCAGAATTGCACCTTGCAATGCGGAGAAATTACTGTTTGTGCATTTATAATATTCAATGATTTTTGCCATTGAAAAACGTCCAGAAATGATTGAAGCTACTGACTGAACGAAAGGAGCTGGCATCTCACTCTCTTTGAATCTTCTTTATCATGCTAAGAGGAGCAGGAAAAAGCAAAAAATTTCAGAATTGCACCTTGCAATGCGGAGAAATTACTGTTTGTGCATTTACAATATTCATTGATTTTTGCCATTGAAAAACATCCAGAAATGATTGAAGCTACTGACTGAATGAAAGGAGCTGGCATCTCACTCTCTTTGAATCTTCTTTATCATGCTAAGAGGAGCAGGAAAAAGCAAAAAATTTCAGAATTGCACCTTGCAATGCGGAGAAATTACTGTTTGTGCATTTACAATATTCATTGATTTTTGCCATTGAAAAACATCATGTTATTCATATACCAGAAATGTTTGAAGCTACTGACTGAATGAAAGGAGCTGACATCTCACTCTCTTTGAATCTTCTTTATCATGCTAAGAGGAGCAGGAAAAAGCAAAAAATTTCAGAATTGCACCTTGCAATGCGGAGAAATTACTGTTTGTGCATTTACAATATTCATTGATTTTTGCCATTGAAAAACGTCCAGAAATGATTGAAGCTACTGACTGAATGAAAGGAGCTGGCATCTCACTCTCTTTGAATCTTCTTTATCATGCTAAGAGGAGAAGGAAAAAGCAAAAAATTTCAGAATTGCACCTTGCAATGCGGAGAAATTACTGTTTGTGCATTTACAATATTCATTGATTTTTGCCATTGAAAAACATGTTATTCATATACCAGAAATGTTTGAAGCTACTGACTGAATGAAAGGAGCTGGCACCTCACTCTCTTTGAATCTTCTTTATCATGCTAAGAGGAGCGGGAAAAAGCAAAAAATTTCAGAATTGCACCTTGCAATGCGGAGAAATTACTGTTTGTGCATTTATAATATTCAATGATTTTTGCCATTGAAAAACGTCCAGAAATGATTGAAGCTACTGACTGAACGAAAGGAGCTGGCATCTCACTCTCTTTGAATCTTCTTTATCATGCTAAGAGGAGCAGGAAAAAGCAAAAAATTTCAGAATTGCACCTTGCAATGCGGAGAAATTACTGTTTGTGCATTTACAATATTCATTGATTTTTGCCATTGAAAAACATCCAGAAATGATTGAAGCTACTGACTGAATGAAAGGAGCTGGCATCTCACTCTCTTTGAATCTTCTTTATCATGCTAAGAGGAGCAGGAAAAAGCAAAAAATTTCAGAATTGCACCTTGCAATGCGGAGAAATTACTGTTTGTGCATTTACAATATTCATTGATTTTTGCCATTGAAAAACATCATGTTATTCATATACCAGAAATGTTTGAAGCTACTGACTGAATGAAAGGAGCTGACATCTCACTCTCTTTGAATCTTCTTTATCATGCTAAGAGGAGCAGGAAAAAGCAAAAAATTTCAGAATTGCACCTTGCAATGCGGAGAAATTGCTGTTTGTGCATTTACAATATTCATTGATTTTTGCCATTGAAAAACATCCAGAAATGATTGAAGCTACTGACTGAATGAAAGGAGCTGGCATCTCACTCTCTTTGAATCTTCTTATCATGCTAAGAGGAGCAGATAAAAGCAAAAAATTTCAGAATTGCACCTTGCAATGCGGAGAAATTACTGTTTGTGCATTTACAATATTCATTGATTTTTGCCATTGAAAAACATGTTATTCATATACCAGAAATGTTTGAAGCTACTGACTGAATGAAAGGAGCTGGCACCTCACTCTCTTTGAATCTTCTTTATCATGCTAAGAGGAGCGGGAAAAAGCAAAAAATTTCAGAATTGCACCTTGCAATGCGGAGAAATTACTGTTTGTGCATTTACAATATTCATTGATTTTTGCCATTGAAAAACGTCCAGAAATGATTGAAGGTACTGACTGAATGAAAGGAGCTGGCATCTCACTCTCTTTGAATCTTCTTTATCATGCTAAGAGGAGCAGGAAAAAGCAAAAAATTTCAGAATTGCACCTTGCAATGCGGAGAAATTACTGTTTGTGCATTTACAATATTCATTGGTTTTTGCCATTGAAAAACGTCCAGAAATGATTGAAGCTACTGACTGAATGAAAGGAGCTGGCATCTCACTCTCTTTGAATCTTCTTTATCATGCTAAGAGGAGCAGGAAAAAGCAAAAAATTTCAGAATTGCACCTTGCAATGCGGAGAAATTACTGTTTGTGCATTTACAATATTCATTGATTTTTGCCATTGAAAAACATCCAGAAATGATTGAAGCTACTGACTGAATGAAAGGAGCTGGCATCTCACTCTCTTTGAATCTTCTTTATCATGCTAAGAGGAGCAGGAAAAAGCAAAAAATTTCAGAATTGCACCTTGCAATGCGGAGAAATTACTGTTTGTGCATTTACAATATTCATTGATTTTTGCCATTGAAAAACATCATGTTATTCATATACCAGAAATGTTTGAAGCTACTGACTGAATGAAAGGAGCTGGCATCTCACTCTCTTTGAATCTTCTTTATCATGCTAAGAGGAGCAGGAAAAAGCAAAAAATTTCAGAATTGCACCTTGCAATGCGGAGAAATTACTGTTTGTGCATTTATAATATTCAATGATTTTTGCCATTGAAAAACGTCCAGAAATGATTGAAGCTACTGACTGAACGAAAGGAGCTGGCATCTCACTCTCTTTGAATCTTCTTTATCATGCTAAGAGGAGCAGGAAAAAGCAAAAAATTTCAGAATTGCACCTTGCAGTGCGGAGAAATTACTGTTTGTGCATTTATAATATTCAATGATTTTTGCCATTGAAAAACGTCCAGAAATGATTGAAGCTACTGACTGAACGAAAGGAGCTGGCATCTCACTCTCTTTGAATCTTCTTTATCATGCTAAGAGGAGCAGGAAAAAGCAAAAAATTTCAGAATTGCACCTTGCAATGCGGAGAAATTACTGTTTGTGCATTTACAATATTCATTGATTTTTGCCATTGAAAAACATCATGTTATTCATATACCAGAAATGTTTGAAGCTACTGACTGAATGAAAGGAGCTGACATCTCACTCTCTTTGAATCTTCTTTATCATGCTAAGAGGAGCAGGAAAAAGCAAAAAATTTCAGAATTGCACCTTGCAATGCGGAGAAATTACTGTTTGTGCATTTACAATATTCATTGATTTTTGCCATTGAAAAACGTCCAGAAATGATTGAAGCTACTGACTGAATGAAAGGAGCTGGCATCTCACTCTCTTTGAATCTTCTTTATCATGCTAAGAGGAGCAGGAAAAAGCAAAAAATTTCAGAATTGCACCTTGCAATGCGGAGAAATTACTGTTTGTGCATTTACAATATTCATTGATTTTTGCCATTGAAAAACATGTTATTCATATACCAGAAATGTTTGAAGCTACTGACTGAATGAAAGGAGCTGGCACCTCACTCTCTTTGAATCTTCTTTATCATGCTAAGAGGAGCGGGAAAAAGCAAAAAATTTCAGAATTGCACCTTGCAATGCGGAGAAATTACTGTTTGTGCATTTATAATATTCAATGATTTTTGCCATTGAAAAACGTCCAGAAATGATTGAAGCTACTGACTGAACGAAAGGAGCTGGCATCTCACTCTCTTTGAATCTTCTTTATCATGCTAAGAGGAGCAGGAAAAAGCAAAAAATTTCAGAATTGCACCTTGCAATGCGGAGAAATTACTGTTTGTGCATTTACAATATTCATTGATTTTTGCCATTGAAAAACATCCAGAAATGATTGAAGCTACTGACTGAATGAAAGGAGCTGGCATCTCACTCTCTTTGAATCTTCTTTATCATGCTAAGAGGAGCAGGAAAAAGCAAAAAATTTCAGAATTGCACCTTGCAATGCGGAGAAATTACTGTTTGTGCATTTACAATATTCATTGATTTTTGCCATTGAAAAACATCATGTTATTCATATACCAGAAATGTTTGAAGCTACTGACTGAATGAAAGGAGCTGACATCTCACTCTCTTTGAATCTTCTTTATCATGCTAAGAGGAGCAGGAAAAAGCAAAAAATTTCAGAATTGCACCTTGCAATGCGGAGAAATTGCTGTTTGTGCATTTACAATATTCATTGATTTTTGCCATTGAAAAACGTCCAGAAATGATTGAAGCTACTGACTGAATGAAAGGAGCTGGCATCTCACTCTCTTTGAATCTTCTTATCATGCTAAGAGGAGCAGGAAAAAGCAAAAAATTTCAGAATTGCACCTTGCAATGCGGAGAAATTACTGTTTGTGCATTTACAATATTCATTGATTTTTGCCATTGAAAAACATGTTATTCATATACCAGAAATGTTTGAAGCTACTGACTGAATGAAAGGAGCTGGCACCTCACTCTCTTTGAATCTTCTTTATCATGCTAAGAGGAGCGGGAAAAAGCAAAAAATTTCAGAATTGCACCTTGCAATGCGGAGAAATTACTGTTTGTGCATTTACAATATTCATTGATTTTTGCCATTGAAAAACGTCCAGAAATGATTGAAGGTACTGACTGAATGAAAGGAGCTGGCATCTCACTCTCTTTGAATCTTCTTTATCATGCTAAGAGGAGCAGGAAAAAGCAAAAAATTTCAGAATTGCACCTTGCAATGCGGAGAAATTACTGTTTGTGCATTTACAATATTCATTGATTTTTGCCATTGAAAAACATCATGTTATTCATATACCAGAAATGTTTGAAGCTACTGACTGAATGAAAGGAGCTGGCATCTCACTCTCTTTGAATCTTCTTTATCATGCTAAGAGGAGCAGGAAAAAGCAAAAAATTTCAGAATTGCACCTTGCAATGTGGAGAAATTACTGTTTGTGCATTTACAATATTCATTGATTTTTACCATTGAAAAACGTCCAGAAATGATTGAAGCTACTGACTGAATGAAAGTAGCTGGCATCTCACTCTCTTTGAATCTTCTTTATCATGCTAAGAGGAGCAGGAAAAAGCAAAAAATTTCAGACTTGCACCTTGCAATGCGGAGAAATTACTGTTTGTGCATTTACAATATTCATTGATTTTTGCCATTGAAAAACGTCCAGAAATGATTGAAGGTACTGACTGAATGAAAGGAGCTGGCATCTCACTCTCTTTGAATCTTCTTTATCATGCTAAGAGGAGCAGGAAAAAGCAAAAAATTTCAGAATTGCACCTTGCAATGCGGAGAAATTACTGTTTGTGCATTTACAATATTCATTGATTTTTGCCACTGAAAAACGTCCAGAAATGATTGAAGCTACTGACTGAATGAAAGGAGCTGGCATCTCACTCTCTTTGAATCTTCTTTATCATGCTAAGAGGAGCAGGAAAAAGCAAAAAATTTCAGAATTGCACCTTGCAATGCGGAGAAATTACAGTTTGTGCATTTACAATATTCATTGATTTTTGCCATTGAAAAACATCCAGAAATGATTGAACCTACTGACTGAATGAAAGGAGCTGGCATCTCACTCTCTTTGAATCTTCTTTATCATGCTAAGAGGAGCAGGAAAAATCAAAAAATTTCAGAATTGCACCTTGCAATGCGGAGAAATTACTGTTTGTGCATTTACAATATTCATTGATTTTTGCCATTGAAAAACATGTTATTCATATACCAGAAATGTTTGAAGCTACTGACTGAATGAAAGGAGCTGGCACCTCACTCTCTTTGAATCTTCTTTATCATGCTAAGAGGAGCGGGAAAAAGCAAAAACTTTCAGAATTGCACCTTGCAATGCGGAGAAATTACTGTTTGTGCATTTACAATATTCATTGATTTTTGCCATTGAAAAACGTCCAGAAATGATTGAAGCTACTGACTGAATGAAAGGAGCTGGCATCTCACTCTCTTTGAATCTTCTTTATCATGCTAAGAGGAGCAGGAAAAAGCAATAAATTTCAGAATTGCACCTTGCAATGCGGAGAAATTACTGTTTGTGCATTTACAATATTCATTGATTTTTGCCATTGAAAAACGTCCAGAAATGATTGAAGCTACTGACTGAATGAAAGGAGCTGGCATCTCACTCTCTTTGAATCTTCTTTATCATGCTAAGAGGAGCAGGAAAAAGCAAAAAATTTCAGAATTGCACCTTGCAATGCGGAGAAATTACAGTTTGTGCATTTACAATATTCATTGATTTTTGCCATTGAAAAACATCCAGAAATGATTGAAGCTACTGACTGAATGAAAGGAGCTGGCATCTCACTCTCTTTGAATCTTCTTTATCATGCTAAGAGGAGCAGGAAAAAGCAAAAAATTTCAGAATTGCACCTTGCAATGCGGAGAAATTACTGTTTGTGCATTTACAATATTCATTGATTTTTGCCATTGAAAAACATCATGTTATTCATATACCAGAAATGTTTGAAGCTACTGACTGAATGAAAGGAGCTGGCATCTCACTCTCTTTGAATCTTCTTTATCATGCTAAGAGGAGCAGGAAAAAGCAAAAAATTTCAGAATTGCACCTTGCAATGTGGAGAAATTACTGTTTGTGCATTTACAATATTCATTGATTTTTACCATTGAAAAACGTCCAGAAATGATTGAAGCTACTGACTGAATGAAAGTAGCTGGCATCTCACTCTCTTTGAATCTTCTTTATCATGCTAAGAGGAGCAGGAAAAAGCAAAAAATTTCAGACTTGCACCTTGCAATGCGGAGAAATTACTGTTTGTGCATTTACAATATTCATTGATTTTTGCCATTGAAAAACGTCCAGAAATGATTGAAGGTACTGACTGAATGAAAGGAGCTGGCATCTCACTCTCTTTGAATCTTCTTTATCATGCTAAGAGGAGCAGGAAAAAGCAAAAAATTTCAGAATTGCACCTTGCAATGCGGAGAAATTACTGTTTGTGCATTTACAATATTCATTGATTTTTGCCACTGAAAAACGTCCAGAAATGATTGAAGCTACTGACTGAATGAAAGGAGCTGGCATCTCACTCTCTTTGAATCTTCTTTATCATGCTAAGAGGAGCAGGAAAAAGCAAAAAATTTCAGAATTGCACCTTGCAATGCGGAGAAATTACAGTTTGTGCATTTACAATATTCATTGATTTTTGCCATTGAAAAACATCCAGAAATGATTGAAGCTACTGACTGAATGAAAGGAGCTGGCATCTCACTCTCTTTGAATCTTCTTTATCATGCTAAGAGGAGCAGGAAAAAGCAAAAAATTTCAGAATTGCACCTTGCAATGCGGAGAAATTACTGTTTGTGCATTTACAATATTCATTGATTTTTGCCATTGAAAAACATCATGTTATTCATATACCAGAAATGTTTGAAGCTACTGACTGAATGAAAGGAGCTGGCATCTCACTCTCTTTGAATCTTCTTTATCATGCTAAGAGGAGCAGGAAAAAGCAAAAAATTTCAGAATTGCACCTTGCAATGCGGAGAAATTACTGTTTGTGCATTTACAATATTCATTGATTTTTGCCATTGAAAAACATCATGTTATTCATATACCAGAAATGTTTGAAGCTACTGACTGAATGAAAGGTGCTGGCATCTCACTCTCTTTGAATCTTCTTTATCATGCTAAGAGGAGCAGGAAAAAGCAAAAAATTTCAGAATTGCACCTTGCAATGCGGAGAAATTACTGTTTGTGCATTTACAATATTCATTGATTTTTGCCATTGAAAAACATCATGTTATTCATATATCAGAAATGTTTGAAGCTACTGACTGAATGAAAGGAGCTGGCATCTCACTCTCTTTGAATCTTCTTTATCATGCTAAGAGGAGCAGGAAAAAGCAAAAAATTTCAGAATTGCACCTTGCAATTCGGAGAAATTACTGTTTGTGCATTTACAATATTCATTGATTTTTGCCATTGAAAAACGTCCAGAAATGATTGAAGCTACTGACTGAATGAAAGGAGCTGGCATCTCACTCTCTTTGAATCTTCTTTATCATGCTAAGAGGAGCAGGAAAAATCAAAAAATTTCAGAATTGCACCTTGCAATGCGGAGAAATTACTGTTTGTGCATTTACAATATTCATTGATTTTTGCCATTGAAAAACATCCAGAAATGATTGAAGCTACTGACTGAATGAAAGGAGCTGGCATCTCACTCTCTTTGAATCTTCTTTATCATGCTAAGAGGAGCAGGAAAAAGCAAAAAATTTCAGAATTGCACCTTGCAATGCGGAGAAATTACTGTTTGTGCATTTACAATATTCATTGATTTTTGCCATTGAAAAACATCATGTTATTCATATACCAGAAATGTTTGAAGCTACTGACTGAATGAAAGGAGCTGGCATCTCACTCTCTTTGAATCTTCTTTATCATGCTAAGAGGAGCAGGAAAAAGCAAAAAATTTCAGAATTGCACCTTGCAATGTGGAGAAATTACTGTTTGTGCATTTACAATATTCATTGATTTTTACCATTGAAAAACGTCCAGAAATGATTGAAGCTACTGACTGAATGAAAGTAGCTGGCATCTCACTCTCTTTGAATCTTCTTTATCATGCTAAGAGGAGCAGGAAAAAGCAAAAAATTTCAGACTTGCACCTTGCAATGCGGAGAAATTACTGTTTGTGCATTTACAATATTCATTGATTTTTGCCATTGAAAAACGTCCAGAAATGATTGAAGGTACTGACTGAATGAAAGGAGCTGGCATCTCACTCTCTTTGAATCTTCTTTATCATGCTAAGAGGAGCAGGAAAAAGCAAAAAATTTCAGAATTGCACCTTGCAATGCGGAGAAATTACTGTTTGTGCATTTACAATATTCATTGATTTTTGCCACTGAAAAACGTCCAGAAATGATTGAAGCTACTGACTGAATGAAAGGAGCTGGCATCTCACTCTCTTTGAATCTTCTTTATCATGCTAAGAGGAGCAGGAAAAAGCAAAAAATTTCAGAATTGCACCTTGCAATGCGGAGAAATTACAGTTTGTGCATTTACAATATTCATTGATTTTTGCCATTGAAAAACATCCAGAAATGATTGAAGCTACTGACTGAATGAAAGGAGCTGGCATCTCACTCTCTTTGAATCTTCTTTATCATGCTAAGAGGAGCAGGAAAAAGCAAAAAATTTCAGAATTGCACCTTGCAATGCGGAGAAATTACTGTTTGTGCATTTACAATATTCATTGATTTTTGCCATTGAAAAACATCATGTTATTCATATACCAGAAATGTTTGAAGCTACTGACTGAATGAAAGGAGCTGGCATCTCACTCTCTTTGAATCTTCTTTATCATGCTAAGAGGAGCAGGAAAAAGCAAAAAATTTCAGAATTGCACCTTGCAATGCGGAGAAATTACTGTTTGTGCATTTACAATATTCATTGATTTTTGCCATTGAAAAACATCATGTTATTCATATACCAGAAATGTTTGAAGCTACTGACTGAATGAAAGGAGCTGGCATCTCACTCTCTTTGAATCTTCTTTATCATGCTAAGAGGAGCAGGAAAAAGCAAAAAATTTCAGAATTGCACCTTGCAATGCGGAGAAATTACTGTTTGTGCATTTACAATATTCATTGATTTTTGCCATTGAAAAACATCATGTTATTCATATATCAGAAATGTTTGAAGCTACTGACTGAATGAAAGGAGCTGGCATCTCACTCTCTTTGAATCTTCTTTATCATGCTAAGAGGAGCAGGAAAAAGCAAAAAATTTCAGAATTGCACCTTGCAATTCGGAGAAATTACTGTTTGTGCATTTACAATATTCATTGATTTTTGCCATTGAAAAACGTCCAGAAATGATTGAAGCTACTGACTGAATGAAAGGAGCTGGCATCTCACTCTCTTTGAATCTTCTTTATCATGCTAAGAGGAGCAGGAAAAATCAAAAAATTTCAGAATTGCACCTTGCAATGCGGAGAAATTACTGTTTGTGCATTTACAATATTCATTGATTTTTGCCATTGAAAAACATGTTATTCATATACCAGAAATGTTTGAAGCTACTGACTGAATGAAAGGAGCTGGCACCTCACTCTCTTTGAATCTTCTTTATCATGCTAAGAGGAGCGGGAAAAAGCAAAAAATTTCAGAATTGCACCTTGCAATGCGGAGAAATTACTGTTTGTGCATTTACAATATTCATTGATTTTTGCCATTGAAAAACGTCCAGAAATGATTGAAGGTACTGACTGAATGAAAGGAGCTGGCATCTCACTCTCTTTGAATCTTCTTTATCATGCTAAGAGGAGCAGGAAAAAGCAAAAAATTTCAGAATTGCACCTTGCAATGCGGAGAAATTACTGTTTGTGCATTTACAATATTCATTGATTTTTGCCACTGAAAAACGTCCAGAAATGATTGAAGCTACTGACTGAATGAAAGGAGCTGGCATCTCACTCTCTTTGAATCTTCTTTATCATGCTAAGAGGAGCAGGAAAAAGCAAAAAATTTCAGAATTGCACCTTGCAATGCGGAGAAATTACAGTTTGTGCATTTACAATATTCATTGATTTTTGCCATTGAAAAACATCCAGAAATGATTGAACCTACTGACTGAATGAAAGGAGCTGGCATCTCACTCTCTTTGAATCTTCTTTATCATGCTAAGAGGAGCAGGAAAAATCAAAAAATTTCAGAATTGCACCTTGCAATGCGGAGAAATTACTGTTTGTGCATTTACAATATTCATTGATTTTTGCCATTGAAAAACATGTTATTCATATACCAGAAATGTTTGAAGCTACTGACTGAATGAAAGGAGCTGGCACCTCACTCTCTTTGAATCTTCTTTATCATGCTAAGAGGAGCGGGAAAAAGCAAAAACTTTCAGAATTGCACCTTGCAATGCGGAGAAATTACTGTTTGTGCATTTACAATATTCATTGATTTTTGCCATTGAAAAACGTCCAGAAATGATTGAAGCTACTGACTGAATGAAAGGAGCTGGCATCTCACTCTCTTTGAATCTTCTTTATCATGCTAAGAGGAGCAGGAAAAAGCAATAAATTTCAGAATTGCACCTTGCAATGCGGAGAAATTACTGTTTGTGCATTTACAATATTCATTGATTTTTGCCATTGAAAAACGTCCAGAAATGATTGAAGCTACTGACTGAATGAAAGGAGCTGGCATCTCACTCTCTTTGAATCTTCTTTATCATGCTAAGAGGAGCAGGAAAAAGCAAAAAATTTCAGAATTGCACCTTGCAATGCGGAGAAATTACAGTTTGTGCATTTACAATATTCATTGATTTTTGCCATTGAAAAACATCCAGAAATGATTGAAGCTACTGACTGAATGAAAGGAGCTGGCATCTCACTCTCTTTGAATCTTCTTTATCATGCTAAGAGGAGCAGGAAAAAGCAAAAAATTTCAGAATTGCACCTTGCAATGCGGAGAAATTACTGTTTGTGCATTTACAATATTCATTGATTTTTGCCATTGAAAAACATCATGTTATTCATATACCAGAAATGTTTGAAGCTACTGACTGAATGAAAGGAGCTGGCATCTCACTCTCTTTGAATCTTCTTTATCATGCTAAGAGGAGCAGGAAAAAGCAAAAAATTTCAGAATTGCACCTTGCAATGTGGAGAAATTACTGTTTGTGCATTTACAATATTCATTGATTTTTACCATTGAAAAACGTCCAGAAATGATTGAAGCTACTGACTGAATGAAAGTAGCTGGCATCTCACTCTCTTTGAATCTTCTTTATCATGCTAAGAGGAGCAGGAAAAAGCAAAAAATTTCAGACTTGCACCTTGCAATGCGGAGAAATTACTGTTTGTGCATTTACAATATTCATTGATTTTTGCCATTGAAAAACGTCCAGAAATGATTGAAGGTACTGACTGAATGAAAGGAGCTGGCATCTCACTCTCTTTGAATCTTCTTTATCATGCTAAGAGGAGCAGGAAAAAGCAAAAAATTTCAGAATTGCACCTTGCAATGCGGAGAAATTACTGTTTGTGCATTTACAATATTCATTGATTTTTGCCACTGAAAAACGTCCAGAAATGATTGAAGCTACTGACTGAATGAAAGGAGCTGGCATCTCACTCTCTTTGAATCTTCTTTATCATGCTAAGAGGAGCAGGAAAAAGCAAAAAATTTCAGAATTGCACCTTGCAATGCGGAGAAATTACAGTTTGTGCATTTACAATATTCATTGATTTTTGCCATTGAAAAACATCCAGAAATGATTGAAGCTACTGACTGAATGAAAGGAGCTGGCATCTCACTCTCTTTGAATCTTCTTTATCATGCTAAGAGGAGCAGGAAAAAGCAAAAAATTTCAGAATTGCACCTTGCAATGCGGAGAAATTACTGTTTGTGCATTTACAATATTCATTGATTTTTGCCATTGAAAAACATCATGTTATTCATATACCAGAAATGTTTGAAGCTACTGACTGAATGAAAGGAGCTGGCATCTCACTCTCTTTGAATCTTCTTTATCATGCTAAGAGGAGCAGGAAAAAGCAAAAAATTTCAGAATTGCACCTTGCAATGCGGAGAAATTACTGTTTGTGCATTTACAATATTCATTGATTTTTGCCATTGAAAAACATCATGTTATTCATATACCAGAAATGTTTGAAGCTACTGACTGAATGAAAGGAGCTGGCATCTCACTCTCTTTGAATCTTCTTTATCATGCTAAGAGGAGCAGGAAAAAGCAAAAAATTTCAGAATTGCACCTTGCAATGCGGAGAAATTACTGTTTGTGCATTTACAATATTCATTGATTTTTGCCATTGAAAAACATCATGTTATTCATATATCAGAAATGTTTGAAGCTACTGACTGAATGAAAGGAGCTGGCATCTCACTCTCTTTTAATCTTCTTTATCATGCTAAGAGGAGCAGGAAAAAGCAAAAAATTTCAGAATTGCACCTTGCAATTCGGAGAAATTACTGTTTGTGCATTTACAATATTCATTGATTTTTGCCATTGAAAAACGTCCAGAAATGATTGAAGCTACTGACTGAATGAAAGGAGCTGGCATCTCACTCTCTTTGAATCTTCTTTATCATGCTAAGAGGAGCAGGAAAAATCAAAAAATTTCAGAATTGCACCTTGCAATGCGGAGAAATTACTGTTTGTGCATTTACAATATTCATTGATTTTTGCCATTGAAAAACATGTTATTCATATACCAGAAATGTTTGAAGCTACTGACTGAATGAAAGGAGCTGGCACCTCACTCTCTTTGAATCTTCTTTATCATGCTAAGAGGAGCGGGAAAAAGCAAAAAATTTCAGAATTGCACCTTGCAATGCGGAGAAATTACTGTTTGTGCATTTACAATATTCATTGATTTTTGCCATTGAAAAACGTCCAGAAATGATTGAAGGTACTGACTAAATGAAAGGAGCTGGCATCTCACTCTCTTTGAATCTTCTTTATCATGCTAAGAGGAGCAGGAAAAAGCAAAAAATTTCAGAATTGCACCTTGCAATGCGGAGAAATTACTGTTTGTGCATTTACAATATTCATTGATTTTTGCCATTGAAAAACGTCCAGAAATGATTGAAGCTACTGACTGAATGAAAGGAGCTGGCATCTCACTCTCTTTGAATCTTCTTTATCATGCTAAGAGGAGCAGGAAAAAGCAAAAAATTTCAGAATTGCACCTTGCAATACGGAGAAATTACAGTTTGTGCATTTACAATATTCATTGATTTTTGCCATTGAAAAACATCCAGAAATGATTGAAGCTACTGACTGAATGAAAGGAGCTGGCATCTCACTCTCTTTGAATCTTCTTTATCATGCTAAGAGGAGCAGGAAAAAGCAAAAAATTTCAGACTTGCACCTTGCAATGCGGAGAAATTACTGTTTGTGCATTTACAATATTCATTGATTTTTGCCATTGAAAAACATCATGTTATTCATATACCAGAAATGTTTGAAGCTACTGACTGAATGAAAGGAGCTGGCATCTCACTCTCTTTGAATCTTCTTTATCATGCTAAGAGGAGCAGGAAAAAGCAAAAAATTTCAGAATTGCACCTTGCAATGCGGAGAAATTACTGTTTGTGCATTTACAATATTCATTGATTTTTGCCATTGAAAAACGTCCAGAAATGATTGAAGCTACTGACTGAATGAAAGGAGCTGGCATCTCACTCTCTTTGAATCTTGTTTATCATGCTAAGAGGAGCAGGAAAAAGCAAAAAATTTCAGAAATGCACCTTGCAATGCGGAGAAATTGCTGTTTGTGCATTTACAATATTCATTGATTTTTGCCATTGAAAAACGTCCAGAAATGATTGAAGCTACTGACTGAATGAAAGGAGCTGGCATCTCACTCTCTTTGAATCTTCTTATCATGCTAAGAGGAGCAGGAAAAAGCAAAAAATTTCAGAATTGCACCTTGCAATGCGGAGAAATTACTGTTTGTGCATTTACAATATTCATTGATTTTTGCCATTGAAAAACATGTTATTCATATACCAGAAATGTTTGAAGCTACTGACTGAATGAAAGGAGCTGGCACCTCACTCTCTTTGAATCTTCTTTATCATGCTAAGAGGAGCGGGAAAAAGCAAAAAATTTCAGAATTGCACCTTGCAATGCGGAGAAATTACTGTTTGTGCATTTACAATATTCATTGATTTTTGCCATTGAAAAACGTCCAGAAATGATTGAAGGTACTGACTGAATGAAAGGAGCTGGCATCTCACTCTCTTTGAATCTTCTTTATCATGCTAAGAGGAGCAGGAAAAAGCAAAAAATTTCAGAATTGCACCTTGCAATGCGGAGAAATTACTGTTTGTGCATTTACAATATTCATTGATTTTTGCCATTGAAAAACATCATGTTATTCATATACCAGAAATGTTTGAAGCTACTGACTGAATGAAAGGAGCTGGCATCTCACTCTCTTTGAATCTTCTTTATCATGCTAAGAGGAGCAGGAAAAAGCAAAAAATTTCAGAATTGCACCTTGCAATGTGGAGAAATTACTGTTTGTGCATTTACAATATTCATTGATTTTTACCATTGAAAAACGTCCAGAAATGATTGAAGCTACTGACTGAATGAAAGTAGCTGGCATCTCACTCTCTTTGAATCTTCTTTATCATGCTAAGAGGAGCAGGAAAAAGCAAAAAATTTCAGACTTGCACCTTGCAATGCGGAGAAATTACTGTTTGTGCATTTACAATATTCATTGATTTTTGCCATTGAAAAACGTCCAGAAATGATTGAAGGTACTGACTGAATGAAAGGAGCTGGCATCTCACTCTCTTTGAATCTTCTTTATCATGCTAAGAGGAGCAGGAAAAAGCAAAAAATTTCAGAATTGCACCTTGCAATGCGGAGAAATTACAGTTTGTGCATTTACAATATTCATTGATTTTTGCCATTGAAAAACATCCAGAAATGATTGAACCTACTGACTGAATGAAAGGAGCTGGCATCTCACTCTCTTTGAATCTTCTTTATCATGCTAAGAGGAGCAGGAAAAATCAAAAAATTTCAGAATTGCACCTTGCAATGCGGAGAAATTACTGTTTGTGCATTTACAATATTCATTGATTTTTGCCATTGAAAAACATGTTATTCATATACCAGAAATGTTTGAAGCTACTGACTGAATGAAAGGAGCTGGCACCTCACTCTCTTTGAATCTTCTTTATCATGCTAAGAGGAGCGGGAAAAAGCAAAAACTTTCAGAATTGCACCTTGCAATGCGGAGAAATTACTGTTTGTGCATTTACAATATTCATTGATTTTTGCCATTGAAAAACGTCCAGAAATGATTGAAGCTACTGACTGAATGAAAGGAGCTGGCATCTCACTCTCTTTGAATCTTCTTTATCATGCTAAGAGGAGCAGGAAAAAGCAATAAATTTCAGAATTGCACCTTGCAATGCGGAGAAATTACTGTTTGTGCATTTACAATATTCATTGATTTTTGCCATTGAAAAACGTCCAGAAATGATTGAAGCTACTGACTGAATGAAAGGAGCTGGCATCTCACTCTCTTTGAATCTTCTTTATCATGCTAAGAGGAGCAGGAAAAAGCAAAAAATTTCAGAATTGCACCTTGCAATGCGGAGAAATTACAGTTTGTGCATTTACAATATTCATTGATTTTTGCCATTGAAAAACATCCAGAAATGATTGAAGCTACTGACTGAATGAAAGGAGCTGGCATCTCACTCTCTTTGAATCTTCTTTATCATGCTAAGAGGAGCAGGAAAAAGCAAAAAATTTCAGAATTGCACCTTGCAATGCGGAGAAATTACTGTTTGTGCATTTACAATATTCATTGATTTTTGCCATTGAAAAACATCATGTTATTCATATACCAGAAATGTTTGAAGCTACTGACTGAATGAAAGGAGCTGGCATCTCACTCTCTTTGAATCTTCTTTATCATGCTAAGAGGAGCAGGAAAAAGCAAAAAATTTCAGAATTGCACCTTGCAATGTGGAGAAATTACTGTTTGTGCATTTACAATATTCATTGATTTTTACCATTGAAAAACGTCCAGAAATGATTGAAGCTACTGACTGAATGAAAGTAGCTGGCATCTCACTCTCTTTGAATCTTCTTTATCATGCTAAGAGGAGCAGGAAAAAGCAAAAAATTTCAGACTTGCACCTTGCAATGCGGAGAAATTACTGTTTGTGCATTTACAATATTCATTGATTTTTGCCATTGAAAAACGTCCAGAAATGATTGAAGGTACTGACTGAATGAAAGGAGCTGGCATCTCACTCTCTTTGAATCTTCTTTATCATGCTAAGAGGAGCAGGAAAAAGCAAAAAATTTCAGAATTGCACCTTGCAATGCGGAGAAATTACTGTTTGTGCATTTACAATATTCATTGATTTTTGCCACTGAAAAACGTCCAGAAATGATTGAAGCTACTGACTGAATGAAAGGAGCTGGCATCTCACTCTCTTTGAATCTTCTTTATCATGCTAAGAGGAGCAGGAAAAAGCAAAAAATTTCAGAATTGCACCTTGCAATGCGGAGAAATTACAGCTTGTGCATTTACAATATTCATTGATTTTTGCCATTGAAAAACATCCAGAAATGATTGAAGCTACTGACTGAATGAAAGGAGCTGGCATCTCACTCTCTTTGAATCTTCTTTATCATGCTAAGAGGAGCAGGAAAAAGCAAAAAATTTCAGAATTGCACCTTGCAATGCGGAGAAATTACTGTTTGTGCATTTACAATATTCATTGATTTTTGCCATTGAAAAACATCATGTTATTCATATACCAGAAATGTTTGAAGCTACTGACTGAATGAAAGGAGCTGGCATCTCACTCTCTTTGAATCTTCTTTATCATGCTAAGAGGAGCAGGAAAAAGCAAAAAATTTCAGAATTGCACCTTGCAATGTGGAGAAATTACTGTTTGTGCATTTACAATATTCATTGATTTTTACCATTGAAAAACGTCCAGAAATGATAGAAGCTACTGACTGAATGAAAGTAGCTGGCATCTCACTCTCTTTGAATCTTCTTTATCATGCTAAGAGGAGCAGGAAAAAGCAAAAAATTTCAGACTTGCACCTTGCAATGCGGAAAAATTACTGTTTGTGCATTTACAATATTCATTGATTTTTGCCATTGAAAAACATCATGTTATTCATATACCAGAAATGTTTGAAGCTACTGACTGAATGAAAGGAGCTGGCATCTCACTCTCTTTGAATCTTCTTTATCATGCTAAGAGGAGCAGGAAAAAGCAAAAAATTTCAGAATTGCACCTTGCAATGCGGAGAAATTACTGTTTGTGCATTTACAATATTCATTGATTTTTGCCATTGAAAAACATCATGTTATTCATATATCAGAAATGTTTGAAGCTACTGACTGAATGAAAGGAGCTGGCATCTCACTCTCTTTGAATCTTCTTTATCATGCTAAGAGGAGCAGGAAAAAGCAAAAAATTTCAGAATTGCACCTTGCAATTCGGAGAAATTACTGTTTGTGCATTTACAATATTCATTGATTTTTGCCATTGAAAAACGTCCAGAAATGATTGAAGCTACTGACTGAATGAAAGGAGCTGGCATCTCACTCTCTTTGAATCTTCTTTATCATGCTAAGAGGAGCAGGAAAAATCAAAAAATTTCAGAATTGCACCTTGCAATGCGGAGAAATTACTGTTTGTGCATTTACAATATTCATTGATTTTTGCCATTGAAAAACATGTTATTCATATACCAGAAATGTTTGAAGCTACTAACTGAATGAAAGGAGCTGGCACCTCACTCTCTTTGAATCTTCTTTATCATGCTAAGAGGAGCGGGAAAAAGCAAAAAATTTCAGAATTGCACCTTGCAATGCGGAGAAATTACTGTTTGTGCATTTACAATATTCATTGATTTTTGCCATTGAAAAACGTCCAGAAATGATTGAAGGTACTGACTAAATGAAAGGAGCTGGCATCTCACTCTCTTTGAATCTTCTTTATCATGCTAAGAGGAGCAGGAAAAAGCAAAAAATTTCAGAATTGCACCTTGCAATGCGGAGAAATTACTGTTTGTGCATTTACAATATTCATTGATTTTTGCCATTGAAAAACGTCCAGAAATGATTGAAGCTACTGACTGAATGAAAGGAGCTGGCATCTCACTCTCTTTGAATCTTCTTTATCATGCTAAGAGGAGCAGGAAAAAGCAAAAAATTTCAGAATTGCACCTTGCAATACGGAGAAATTACAGTTTGTGCATTTACAATATTCATTGATTTTTGCCATTGAAAAACATCCAGAAATGATTGAAGCTACTGACTGAATGAAAGGAGCTGGCATCTCACTCTCTTTGAATCTTCTTTATCATGCTAAGAGGAGCAGGAAAAAGCAAAAAATTTCAGACTTGCACCTTGCAATGCGGAGAAATTACTGTTTGTGCATTTACAATATTCATTGATTTTTGCCATTGAAAAACATCATGTTATTCATATACCAGAAATGTTTGAAGCTACTGACTGAATGAAAGGAGCTGGCATCTCACTCTCTTTGAATCTTCTTTATCATGCTAAGAGGAGCAGGAAAAAGCAAAAAATTTCAGAATTGCACCTTGCAATGCGGAGAAATTACTGTTTGTGCATTTACAATATTCATTGATTTTTGCCATTGAAAAACGTCCAGAAATGATTGAAGCTACTGACTGAATGAAAGGAGCTGGCATCTCACTCTCTTTGAATCTTGTTTATCATGCTAAGAGGAGCAGGAAAAAGCAAAAAATTTCAGAAATGCACCTTGCAATGCGGAGAAATTACTGTTTGTGCATTTACAATATTCATTGATTTTTGCCATTGAAAAACGTCCAGAAATGATTGAAGCTACTGACTGAATGAAAGGAGCTGGCATCTCACTCTCTTTGAATCTTCTTTATCATGCTAAGAGGAGCAGGAAAAAGCAAAAAATTTCAGAATTGCACCTTGCAATGCGGAGAAATTACTGTTTGTGCATTTACAATATTCATTGATTTTTGCCATTGAAAAACATCATGTTATTCATATACCAGAAATGATTGAAGCTACTGACTGAATGAAAGGAGCTGGCATCTCACTCTCTTTGAATCTTCTTTATCATGCTAAGAGGAGCAGGAAAAAGTAAAAAATTTCAGAATTGTACCTTGCAATGCGGAGAAATTACTGTTTGTGCATTTATAATATTCAATGATTTTTGCCATTGAAAAACGTCCAGAAATGATTGAAGCTACTGACTGAACGAAAGGAGCTGGCATCTCACTCTCTTTGAATCTTCTTTATCATGCTAAGAGGAGCAGGAAAAAGCAAAAAATTTCAGAATTGCACCTTGCAATGCGGAGAAATTACTGTTTGTGCATTTACAATATTCATTGATTTTTGCCATTGAAAAACGTCCAGAAATGATTGAAGCTACTGACTGAATGAAAGGAGCTGGCATCTCACTCTCTTTGAATCTTCTTTATCATGCTAAGAGGAGCAGGAAAAAGCAAAAAATTTCAGAATTGCACCTTGCAATGCGGAGAAATTACTGTTTGTGCATTTACAATATTCATTGATTTTTGCCATTGAAAAACATCATGTTATTCATATACCAGAAATGTTTGAAGCTACTGACTGAATGAAAGGAGCTGACATCTCACTCTCTTTGAATCTTCTTTATCATGCTAAGAGGAGCAGGAAAAAGCAAAAAATTTCAGAATTGCACCTTGCAATGCGGAGAAATTACTGTTTGTGCATTTACAATATTCATTGATTTTTGCCATTGAAAAACGTCCAGAAATGATTGAAGCTACTGACTGAATGAAAGGAGCTGGCATCTCACTCTCTTTGAATCTTCTTTATCATGCTAAGAGGAGCAGGAAAAAGCAAAAAATTTCAGAATTGCACCTTGCAATGCGGAGAAATTACTGTTTGTGCATTTACAATATTCATTGATTTTTGCCATTGAAAAACATCATGTTATTCATATACCAGAAATGTTTGAAGCTACTGACTGAATGAAAGGAGCTGGCATCTCACTCTCTTTGAATCTTCTTTATCATGCTAAGAGGAGCAGGAAAAAGCAAAAAATTTCAGAATTGCACCTTGCAATGTGGAGAAATTACTGTTTGTGCATTTACAATATTCATTGATTTTTGCCATTGAAAAACATCATGTTATTCATATACCAGAAATGTTTGAAGCTACTGACTGAATGAAAGGAGCTGGCATCTCACTCTCTTTGAATCTTCTTTATCATGCTAAGAGGAGCAGGAAAAAGCAAAAAATTTCAGAATTGCACCTTGCAATGTGGAGAAATTACTGTTTGTGCATTTACAATATTCATTGATTTTTACCATTGAAAAACGTCCAGAAATGATTGAAGCTACTGACTGAATGAAAGTAGCTGGCATCTCACTCTCTTTGAATCTTCTTTATCATGCTAAGAGGAGCAGGAAAAAGCAAAAAATTTCAGACTTGCACCTTGCAATGCGGAGAAATTACTGTTTGTGCATTTACAATATTCATTGATTTTTACCATTGAAAAACGTCCAGAAATGATTGAAGCTACTGACTGAATGAAAGTAGCTGGCATCTCACTCTCTTTGAATCTTCTTTATCATGCTAAGAGGAGCAGGAAAAAGCAAAAAATTTCAGACTTGCACCTTGCAATGCGGAGAAATTACTGTTTGTGCATTTACAATATTCATTGATTTTTGCCATTGAAAAACATCATGTTATTCATATACCAGAAATGTTTGAAGCTACTGACTGAATGAAAGGAGCTGGCATCTCACTCTCTTTGAATCTTCTTTATCATGCTAAGAGGAGCAGGAAAAAGCAAAAAATTTCAGAATTGCACCTTGCAATGTGGAGAAATTACTGTTTGTGCATTTACAATATTCATTGATTTTTGCCATTGAAAAACGTCCAGAAATGATTGAAGCTACTGACTGAATGAAAGGAGCTGGCATCTCACTCTCTTTGAATCTTCTTTATCATGCTAAGAGGAGCAGGAAAAAGCAAAAAATTTCAGAATTGCACCTTGCAATGCGGAGAAATTACTGTTTGTGCATTTACAATATTCATTGATTTTTGCCATTGAAAAACATCATGTTATTCATATACCAGAAATGTTTGAAGCTACTGACTGAATGAAAGGAGCTGACATCTCACTCTCTTTGAATCTTCTTTATCATGCTAAGAGGAGCAGGAAAAAGCAAAAAATTTCAGAATTGCACCTTGCAATGCGGAGAAATTACTGTTTGTGCATTTACAATATTCATTGATTTTTGCCATTGAAAAACGTCCAGAAATGATTGAAGCTACTGACTGAATGAAAGGAGCTGGCATCTCACTCTCTTTGAATCTTCTTTATCATGCTAAGAGGAGCAGGAAAAAGCAAAAAATTTCAGAATTGCACCTTGCAATGCGGAGAAATTACTGTTTGTGCATTTACAATATTCATTGATTTTTGCCATTGAAAAACATCATGTTATTCATATACCAGAAATGTTTGAAGCTACTGACTGAATGAAAGGAGCTGGCATCTCACTCTCTTTGAATCTTCTTTATCATGCTAAGAGGAGCAGGAAAAAGCAAAAAATTTCAGAATTGCACCTTGCAATGTGGAGAAATTACTGTTTGTGCATTTACAATATTCATTGATTTTTGCCATTGAAAAACATCATGTTATTCATATACCAGAAATGTTTGAAGCTACTGACTGAATGAAAGGAGCTGGCATCTCACTCTCTTTGAATCTTCTTTATCATGCTAAGAGGAGCAGGAAAAAGCAAAAAATTTCAGAATTGCACCTTGCAATGTGGAGAAATAACTGTTTGTGCATTTACAATATTCATTGATTTTTACCATTGAAAAACGTCCAGAAATGATTGAAGCTACTGACTGAATGAAAGTAGCTGGCATCTCACTCTCTTTGAATCTTCTTTATCATGCTAAGAGGAGCAGGAAAAAGCAAAAAATTTCAGACTTGCACCTTGCAATGCGGAGAAATTACTGTTTGTGCATTTACAATATTCATTGATTTTTGCCATTGAAAAACATCATGTTATTCATATACCAGAAATGTTTGAAGCTACTGACTGAATGAAAGGAGCTGGCATCTCACTCTCTTTGAATCTTCTTTATCATGCTAAGAGGAGCAGGAAAAAGCAAAAAATTTCAGAATTGCACCTTGCAATGTGGAGAAATTACTGTTTGTGCATTTACAATATTCATTGATTTTTACCATTGAAAAACGTCCAGAAATGATTGAAGCTACTGACTGAATGAAAGTAGCTGGCATCTCACTCTCTTTGAATCTTCTTTATCATGCTAAGAGGAGCAGGAAAAAGCAAAAAATTTCAGACTTGCACCTTGCAATGCGGAGAAATTACTGTTTGTGCATTTACAATATTCATTGATTTTTGCCATTGAAAAACATCATGTTATTCATATACCAGAAATGTTTGAAGCTACTGACTGAATCAAAGGAGCTGGCATCTCACTCTCTTTGAATCTTCTTTATCATGCTAAGAGGAGCAGGAAAAAGCAAAAAATTTCAGAATTGCACCTTGCAATGCGGAGAAATTACTGTTTGTGCATTTACAATATTCATTGATTTTTGCCATTGAAAAACGTCCAGAAATGATTGAAGCTACTGACTGAATGAAAGGAGCTGGCATCTCACTCTCTTTGAATCTTCTTTATCATGCTAAGAGGAGCAGGAAAAAGCAAAAAATTTCAGAATTGCACCTTGCAATGCGGAGAAATTACTGTTTGTGCATATACAATATTCATTGATTTTTGCCATTGAAAAACGTCCAGAAATGATTGAAGCTACTGATTGAATGAAAGGAGCTGGCATCTCACTCTCTTTGAATCTTCTTTATCATGCTAAGAGGAGCAGGAAAAAGCAAAAAATTTCAGAATTGCACCTTGCAATGCGGAGAAATTACTGTTTGTGCATTTACAATATTCATTGATTTTTGCCATTGAAAAACATGTTATTCATATACCAGAAATGTTTGAAGCTACTGACTGAATGAAAGGAGCTGGCACCTCACTCTCTTTGAATCTTCTTTATCATGCTAAGAGGAGCGGGAAAAAGCAAAAAATTTCAGAATTGCACCTTGCAATGCGGAGAAATTACTGTTTGTGCATTTACAATATTCATTGATTTTTGCCATTGAAAAACGTCCAGAAATGATTGAAGGTACTGACTGAATGAAAGGAGCTGGCATCTCACTCTCTTTGAATCTTCTTTATCATGCTAAGAGGAGCAGGAAAAAGCAAAAAATTTCAGAATTGCACCTTGCAATGCGGAGAAATTACTGTTTGTGCATTTACAATATTCATTGATTTTTGCCATTGAAAAACGTCCAGAAATGATTGAAGCTACTGACTGAATGAAAGGAGCTGGCATCTCACTCTCTTTGAATCTTCTTTATCATGCTAAGAGGAGCAGGAAAAAGCAAAAAATTTCAGAATTGCACCTTGCAATGCGGAGAAATTACTGTTTGTGCATTTACAATATTCATTGATTTTTGCCATTGAAAAACATCATGTTATTCATATACCAGAAATGTTTGAAGCTACTGACTGAATGAAAGGAGTTGGCATCTCACTCTCTTTGAATCTTCTTTATCATGCTAAGAGGAGCAGGAAAAAGCAAAAAATTTCAGAATTGCACCTTGCAATGCTGAGAAATTACTGTTTGTGCATTTACAATATTCATTGATTTTTGCCATTGAAAAACGTCCAGAAATGATTGAAGCTACTGACTGAATGAAAGGAGCTGGCATCTCACTCTCTTTGAATCTTCTTTATCATGCTAAGAGGAGCAGGAAAAAGCAAAAAATTTCAGAATTGCACCTTGCAATGCGGAGAAATTACTGTTTGTGCATTTACAATATTCATTGATTTTTGCCATTGAAAAACGTCCAGAAATGATTGAAGCTACTGACTGAATGAAAGGAGCTGGCATCTCACTCTCTTTGAATCTTCTTTATCATGCTAAGAGGAGCAGGAAAAAGCAAAAAATTTCAGAATTGCACCTTGCAATGCGGAGAAATTACTGTTTGTGCATTTACAATATTCATTGATTTTTGCCATTGAAAAACATCATGTTATTCATATACCAGAAATGTTTGAAGCTACTGACTGAATGAAAGGAGCTGACATCTCACTCTCTTTGAATCTTCTTTATCATGCTAAGAGGAGCAGGAAAAAGCAAAAAATTTCAGAATTGCACCTTGCAATGCGGAGAAATTACTGTTTGTGCATTTACAATATTCATTGATTTTTGCCATTGAAAAACGTCCAGAAATGATTGAAGCTACTGACTGAATGAAAGGAGCTGGCATCTCACTCTCTTTGAATCTTCTTTATCATGCTAAGAGGAGCAGGAAAAAGCAAAAAATTTCAGAATTGCACCTTGCAATGCGGAGAAATTACTGTTTGTGCATTTACAATATTCATTGATTTTTGCCATTGAAAAACATCATGTTATTCATATACCAGAAATGTTTGAAGCTACTGACTGAATGAAAGGAGCTGGCATCTCACTCTCTTTGAATCTTCTTTATCATGCTAAGAGGAGCAGGAAAAAGCAAAAAATTTCAGAATTGCACCTTGCAATGTGGAGAAATTACTGTTTGTGCATTTACAATATTCATTGATTTTTGCCATTGAAAAACATCATGTTATTCATATACCAGAAATGTTTGAAGCTACTGACTGAATGAAAGGAGCTGGCATCTCACTCTCTTTGAATCTTCTTTATCATGCTAAGAGGAGCAGGAAAAAGCAAAAAATTTCAGAATTGCACCTTGCAATGTGGAGAAATTACTGTTTGTGCATTTACAATATTCATTGATTTTTACCATTGAAAAACGTCCAGAAATGATTGAAGCTACTGACTGAATGAAAGTAGCTGGCATCTCACTCTCTTTGAATCTTCTTTATCATGCTAAGAGGAGCAGGAAAAAGCAAAAAATTTCAGACTTGCACCTTGCAATGCGGAGAAATTACTGTTTGTGCATTTACAATATTCATTGATTTTTGCCATTGAAAAACATCATGTTATTCATATACCAGAAATGTTTGAAGCTACTGACTGAATGAAAGGAGCTGGCATCTCACTCTCTTTGAATCTTCTTTATCATGCTAAGAGGAGCAGGAAAAAGCAAAAAATTTCAGAATTGCACCTTGCAATGTGGAGAAATTACTGTTTGTGCATTTACAATATTCATTGATTTTTACCATTGAAAAACGTCCAGAAATGATTGAAGCTACTGACTGAATGAAAGTAGCTGGCATCTCACTCTCTTTGAATCTTCTTTATCATGCTAAGAGGAGCAGGAAAAAGCAAAAAATTTCAGACTTGCACCTTGCAATGCGGAGAAATTACTGTTTGTGCATTTACAATATTCATTGATTTTTGCCATTGAAAAACATCATGTTATTCATATACCAGAAATGTTTGAAGCTACTGACTGAATCAAAGGAGCTGGCATCTCACTCTCTTTGAATCTTTATCATGCTAAGAGGAGCAGGAAAAAGCAAAAAATTTCAGAATTGCACCTTGCAATGCGGAGAAATTACTGTTTGTGCATTTACAATATTCATTGATTTTTGCCATTGAAAAACGTCCAGAAATGATTGAAGCTACTGACTGAATGAAAGGAGCTGGCATCTCACTCTCTTTGAATCTTCTTTATCATGCTAAGAGGAGCAGGAAAAAGCAAAAAATTTCAGAATTCCACCTTGCAATGCGGAGAAATTACTGTTTGTGCATTTACAATATTCATTGATTTTGCCATTGAAAAACATCATGTTATTCATATACCAGAAATGTTTGAAGCTACTGACTGAATCAAAGGAGCTGGCATCTCACTCTCTTTGAATCTTCTTTATCATGCTAAGAGGAGCAGGAAAAAGCAAAAAATTTCAGAATTGCACCTTGCAATGCGGAGAAATTACTGTTTGTGCATTTACAATATTCATTGATTTTTGCCATTGAAAAACGTCCAGAAATGATTGAAGCTACTGACTGAATGAAAGGAGCTGGCATCTCACTCTCTTTGAATCTTCTTTATCATGCTAAGAGGAGCAGGAAAAAGCAAAAAATTTCAGAATTGCACCTTGCAATGCGGAGAAATTACTGTTTGTGCATATACAATATTCATTGATTTTTGCCATTGAAAAACGTCCAGAAATGATTGAAGCTACTGATTGAATGAAAGGAGCTGGCATCTCACTCTCTTTGAATCTTCTTTATCATGCTAAGAGGAGCAGGAAAAAGCAAAAAATTTCAGAATTGCACCTTGCAATGCGGAGAAATTACTGTTTGTGCATTTACAATATTCATTGATTTTTGCCATTGAAAAACATGTTATTCATATACCAGAAATGTTTGAAGCTACTGACTGAATGAAAGGAGCTGGCACCTCACTCTCTTTGAATCTTCTTTATCATGCTAAGCGGAGCGGGAAAAAGCAAAAAATTTCAGAATTGCACCTTGCAATGCGGAGAAATTACTGTTTGTGCATTTACAATATTCATTGATTTTTGCCATTGAAAAACGTCCAGAAATGATTGAAGGTACTGACTGAATGAAAGGAGCTGGCATCTCACTCTCTTTGAATCTTCTTTATCATGCTAAGAGGAGCAGGAAAAAGCAAAAAATTTCAGAATTGCACCTTGCAATGCGGAGAAATTACTGTTTGTGCATTTACAATATTCATTGATTTTTGAAAATTGAAAAACGTCCAGAAATGATTGAAGCTACAGACTGAATGAAAGGAGCTGGCATCTCACTCTCTTTGAATCTTCTTTATCATGCTAAGAGGAGCAGGAAAAAGCAAAAAATTTCAGAATTGCACCTTGCAATGCGGAGAAATTACTGTTTGTGCATTTACAATATTCATTGATTTTTGCCATTGAAAAACATCATGTTATTCATATACCAGAAATGTTTGAAGCTACTGACTGAATGAAAGGAGTTGGCATCTCACTCTCTTTGAATCTTCTTTATCATGCTAAGAGGAGCAGGAAAAAGCAAAAAATTTCAGAATTGCACCTTGCAATGCGGAGAAATTACTGTTTGTGCATTTACAATATTCATTGATTTTTGCCATTGAAAAACGTCCAGAAATGATTGAAGCTACTGACTGAATGAAAGGAGCTGGCATCTCACTCTCTTTGAATCTTCTTTATCATGCTAAGAGGAGCAGGAAAAAGCAAAAAATTTCAGAATTGCACCTTGCAATGCGGAGAAATTACTGTTTGTGCATTTACAATATTCATTGATTTTTGCCATTGAAAAACGTCAAGAAATGATTGAAGCTACTGACTGAATGAAAGGAGCTGGCATCTCACTCTCTTTGAATCTTCTTTATCATGCTAAGAGGAGCAGGAAAAAGCAAAAAATTTCAGAATTGCACCTTGCAATGCGGAGAAATTACTGTTTGTGCATTTACAATATTCATTGATTTTTGCCATTGAAAAACATCATGTTATTCATATACCAGAAATGTTTGAAGCTACTGACTGAATGAAAGGAGCTGACATCTCACTCTCTTTGAATCTTCTTTATCATGCTAAG
The DNA here is from genome assembly GCF_046119375.1 of Phyllobates terribilis. Lineage (NCBI taxonomy): Eukaryota > Metazoa > Chordata > Amphibia > Anura > Dendrobatidae > Phyllobates > Phyllobates terribilis. Next base: position 137,146 of record NW_027364790.1, read on the forward strand.
AGGAGCAGGAAAAAGCAAAAAATTTCAGAATTGCACCTTGCAATGCGGAGAAATTACTGTTTGTGCATTTACAATATTCATTGATTTTTGCCATTGAAAAACGTCCAGAAATGATTGAAGCTACTGACTGAATGAAAGGAGCTGGCATCTCACTCTCTTTGAATCTTCTTTATCATGCTAAGAGGAGCAGGAAAAAGCAAAAAATTTCAGAATTGCACCTTGCAATGCGGAGAAATTACTGTTTGTGCATTTACAATATTCATTGATTTTTGCCATTGAAAAACATCATGTTATTCATATACCAGAAATGTTTGAAGCTACTGACTGAATGAAAGGAGCTGGCATCTCACTCTCTTTGAATCTTCTTTATCATGCTAAGAGGAGCAGGAAAAAGCAAAAAATTTCAGAATTGCACCTTGCAATGTGGAGAAATTACTGTTTGTGCATTTACAATATTCATTGATTTTTGCCATTGAAAAACATCATGTTATTCATATACCAGAAATGTTTGAAGCTACTGACTGAATGAAAGGAGCTGGCATCTCACTCTCTTTGAATCTTCTTTATCATGCTAAGAGGAGCAGGAAAAAGCAAAAAATTTCAGAATTGCACCTTGCAATGTGGAGAAATTACTGTTTGTGCATTTACAATATTCATTGATTTTTACCATTGAAAAACGTCCAGAAATGATTGAAGCTACTGACTGAATGAAAGTAGCTGGCATCTCACTCTCTTTGAATCTTCTTTATCATGCTAAGAGGAGCAGGAAAAAGCAAAAAATTTCAGACTTGCACCTTGCAATGCGGAGAAATTACTGTTTGTGCATTTACAATATTCATTGATTTTTGCCATTGAAAAACATCATGTTATTCATATACCAGAAATGTTTGAAGCTACTGACTGAATGAAAGGAGCTGGCATCTCACTCTCTTTGAATCTTCTTTATCATGCTAAGAGGAGCAGGAAAAAGCAAAAAATTTCAGAATTGCACCTTGCAATGTGGAGAAATTACTGTTTGTGCATTTACAATATTCATTGATTTTTACCATTGAAAAACGTCCAGAAATGATTGAAGCTACTGACTGAATGAAAGTAGCTGGCATCTCACTCTCTTTGAATCTTCTTTATCATGCTAAGAGGAGCAGGAAAAAGCAAAAAATTTCAGACTTGCACCTTGCAATGCGGAGAAATTACTGTTTGTGCATTTACAATATTCATTGATTTTTGCCATTGAAAAACATCATGTTATTCATATACCAGAAATGTTTGAAGCTACTGACTGAATCAAAGGAGCTGGCATCTCACTCTCTTTGAATCTTCTTTATCATGCTAAGAGGAGCAGGAAAAAGCAAAAAATTTCAGAATTGCACCTTGCAATGCGGAGAAATTACTGTTTGTGCATTTACAATATTCATTGATTTTTGCCATTGAAAAACATCATGTTATTCATATACCAGAAATGTTTGAAGCTACTGACTGAATGAAAGGAGCTGACATCTCACTCTCTTTGAATCTTCTTTATCATGCTAAGAGGAGCAGGAAAAAGCAAAAAATTTCAGAATTGCACCTTGCAATGCGGAGAAATTACTGTTTGTGCATTTACAATATTCATTGATTTTTGCCATTGAAAAACGTCCAGAAATGATTGAAGCTACTGACTGAATGAAAGGAGCTGGCATCTCACTCTCTTTGAATCTTCTTTATCATGCTAAGAGGAGCAGGAAAAAGCAAAAAATTTCAGAATTGCACCTTGCAATGCGGAGAAATTACTGTTTGTGCATTTACAATATTCATTGATTTTTGCCATTGAAAAACATCATGTTATTCATATACCAGAAATGTTTGAAGCTACTGACTGAATGAAAGGAGCTGACATCTCACTCTCTTTGAATCTTCTTTATCATGCTAAGAGGAGCAGGAAAAAGCAAAAAATTTCAGAATTGCACCTTGCAATGTGGAGAAATTACTGTTTGTGCATTTACAATATTCATTGATTTTTGCCATTGAAAAACATCATGTTATTCATATACCAGAAATGTTTGAAGCTACTGACTGAATGAAAGGAGCTGGCATCTCACTCTCTTTGAATCTTCTTTATCATGCTAAGAGGAGCAGGAAAAAGCAAAAAATTTCAGAATTGCACCTTGCAATGTGGAGAAATAACTGTTTGTGCATTTACAATATTCATTGATTTTTACCATTGAAAAACGTCCAGAAATGATTGAAGCTACTGACTGAATGAAAGTAGCTGGCATCTCACTCTCTTTGAATCTTCTTTATCATGCTAAGAGGAGCAGGAAAAAGCAAAAAAATTCAGACTTGCACCTTGCAATGCGGAGAAATTACTGTTTGTGCATTTACAATATTCATTGATTTTTGCCATTGAAAAACATCATGTTATTCATATACCAGAAATGTTTGAAGCTACTGACTGAATGAAAGGAGCTGGCATCTCACTCTCTTTGAATCTTCTTTATCATGCTAAGAGGAGCAGGAAAAAGCAAAAAATTTCAGAATTGCACCTTGCAATGTGGAGAAATTACTGTTTGTGCATTTACAATATTCATTGATTTTTACCATTGAAAAACGTCCAGAAATGATTGAAGCTACTGACTGAATGAAAGTAGCTGGCATCTCACTCTCTTTGAATCTTCTTTATCATGCTAAGAGGAGCAGGAAAAAGCAAAAAATTTCAGACTTGCACCTTGCAATGCGGAGAAATTACTGTTTGTGCATTTACAATATTCATTGATTTTTGCCATTGAAAAACATCATGTTATTCATATACCAGAAATGTTTGAAGCTACTGACTGAATCAAAGGAGCTGGCATCTCACTCTCTTTGAATCTTCTTTATCATGCTAAGAGGAGCAGGAAAAAGCAAAAAATTTCAGAATTGCACCTTGCAATGCGGAGAAATTACTGTTTGTGCATTTACAATATTCATTGATTTTTGCCATTGAAAAACGTCCAGAAATGATTGAAGCTACTGACTGAATGAAAGGAGCTGGCATCTCACTCTCTTTGAATCTTCTTTATCATGCTAAGAGGAGCAGGAAAAAGCAAAAAATTTCAGAATTGCACCTTGCAATGCGGAGAAATTACTGTTTGTGCATATACAATATTCATTGATTTTTGCCATTGAAAAACGTCCAGAAATGATTGAAGCTACTGATTGAATGAAAGGAGCTGGCATCTCACTCTCTTTGAATCTTCTTTATCATGCTAAGAGGAGCAGGAAAAAGCAAAAAATTTCAGAATTGCACCTTGCAATGCGGAGAAATTACTGTTTGTGCATTTACAATATTCATTGATTTTTGCCATTGAAAAACATGTTATTCATATACCAGAAATGTTTGAAGCTACTGACTGAATGAAAGGAGCTGGCACCTCACTCTCTTTGAATCTTCTTTATCATGCTAAGAGGAGCGGGAAAAAGCAAAAAATTTCAGAATTGCACCTTGCAATGCGGAGAAATTACTGTTTGTGCATTTACAATATTCATTGATTTTTGCCATTGAAAAAGTCCAGAAATGATTGAAGGTACTGACTGAATGAAAGGAGCTGGCATCTCACTCTCTTTGAATCTTCTTTATCATGCTAAGAGGAGCAGGAAAAAGCAAAAAATTTCAGAATTGCACCTTGCAATGCGGAGAAATTACTGTTTGTGCATTTACAATATTCATTGATTTTTGCCATTGAAAAACGTCCAGAAATGATTGAAGCTACTGACTGAATGAAAGGAGCTGGCATCTCACTCTCTTTGAATCTTCTTTATCATGCTAAGAGGAGCAGGAAAAAGCAAAAAATTTCAGAATTGCACCTTGCAATGCGGAGAAATTACTGTTTGTGCATTTACAATATTCATTGATTTTTGCCATTGAAAAACATCATGTTATTCATATACCAGAAATGTTTGAAGCTACTGACTGAATGAAAGGAGTTGGCATCTCACTCTCTTTGAATCTTCTTTATCATGCTAAGAGGAGCAGGAAAAAGCAAAAAATTTCAGAATTGCACCTTGCAATGCTGAGAAATTACTGTTTGTGCATTTACAATATTCATTGATTTTTGCCATTGAAAAACGTCCAGAAATGATTGAAGCTACTGACTGAATGAAAGGAGCTGGCATCTCACTCTCTTTGAATCTTCTTTATCATGCTAAGAGGAGCAGGAAAAAGCAAAAAATTTCAGAATTGCACCTTGCAATGCGGAGAAATTACTGTTTGTGCATTTACAATATTCATTGATTTTTGCCATTGAAAAACGTCCAGAAATGATTGAAGCTACTGACTGAATGAAAGGAGCTGGCATCTCACTCTCTTTGAATCTTCTTTATCATGCTAAGAGGAGCAGGAAAAAGCAAAAAATTTCAGAATTGCACCTTGCAATGCGGAGAAATTACTGTTTGTGCATTTACAATATTCATTGATTTTTGCCATTGAAAAACATCATGTTATTCATATACCAGAAATGTTTGAAGCTACTGACTGAATGAAAGGAGCTGACATCTCACTCTCTTTGAATCTTCTTTATCATGCTAAGAGGAGCAGGAAAAAGCAAAAAATTTCAGAATTGCACCTTGCAATGCGGAGAAATTACTGTTTGTGCATTTACAATATTCATTGATTTTTGCCATTGAAAAACGTCCAGAAATGATTGAAGCTACTGACTGAATGAAAGGAGCTGGCATCTCACTCTCTTTGAATCTTCTTTATCATGCTAAGAGGAGCAGGAAAAAGCAAAAAATTTCAGAATTGCACCTTGCAATGCGGAGAAATTACTGTTTGTGCATTTACAATATTCATTGATTTTTGCCATTGAAAAACATCATGTTATTCATATACCAGAAATGTTTGAAGCTACTGACTGAATGAAAGGAGCTGGCATCTCACTCTCTTTGAATCTTCTTTATCATGCTAAGAGGAGCAGGAAAAAGCAAAAAATTTCAGAATTGCACCTTGCAATGTGGAGAAATTACTGTTTGTGCATTTACAATATTCATTGATTTTTGCCATTGAAAAACATCATGTTATTCATATACCAGAAATGTTTGAAGCTACTGACTGAATGAAAGGAGCTGGCATCTCACTCTCTTTGAATCTTCTTTATCATGCTAAGAGGAGCAGGAAAAAGCAAAAAATTTCAGAATTGCACCTTGCAATGTGGAGAAATTACTGTTTGTGCATTTACAATATTCATTGATTTTTACCATTGAAAAACGTCCAGAAATGATTGAAGCTACTGACTGAATGAAAGTAGCTGGCATCTCACTCTCTTTGAATCTTCTTTATCATGCTAAGAGGAGCAGGAAAAAGCAAAAAATTTCAGACTTGCACCTTGCAATGCGGAGAAATTACTGTTTGTGCATTTACAATATTCATTGATTTTTGCCATTGAAAAACATCATGTTATTCATATACCAGAAATGTTTGAAGCTACTGACTGAATGAAAGGAGCTGGCATCTCACTCTCTTTGAATCTTCTTTATCATGCTAAGAGGAGCAGGAAAAAGCAAAAAATTTCAGAATTGCACCTTGCAATGTGGAGAAATTACTGTTTGTGCATTTACAATATTCATTGATTTTTACCATTGAAAAACGTCCAGAAATGATTGAAGCTACTGACTGAATGAAAGTAGCTGGCATCTCACTCTCTTTGAATCTTCTTTATCATGCTAAGAGGAGCAGGAAAAAGCAAAAAATTTCAGACTTGCACCTTGCAATGCGGAGAAATTACTGTTTGTGCATTTACAATATTCATTGATTTTTGCCATTGAAAAACATCATGTTATTCATATACCAGAAATGTTTGAAGCTACTGACTGAATCAAAGGAGCTGGCATCTCACTCTCTTTGAATCTTTATCATGCTAAGAGGAGCAGGAAAAAGCAAAAAATTTCAGAATTGCACCTTGCAATGCGGAGAAATTACTGTTTGTGCATTTACAATATTCATTGATTTTTGCCATTGAAAAACGTCCAGAAATGATTGAAGCTACTGACTGAATGAAAGGAGCTGGCATCTCACTCTCTTTGAATCTTCTTTATCATGCTAAGAGGAGCAGGAAAAAGCAAAAAATTTCAGAATTGCACCTTGCAATGCGGAGAAATTACTGTTTGTGCATTTACAATATTCATTGATTTTGCCATTGAAAAACATCATGTTATTCATATACCAGAAATGTTTGAAGCTACTGACTGAATCAAAGGAGCTGGCATCTCACTCTCTTTGAATCTTCTTTATCATGCTAAGAGGAGCAGGAAAAAGCAAAAAATTTCAGAATTGCACCTTGCAATGCGGAGAAATTACTGTTTGTGCATTTACAATATTCATTGATTTTTGCCATTGAAAAACGTCCAGAAATGATTGAAGCTACTGACTGAATGAAAGGAGCTGGCATCTCACTCTCTTTGAATCTTCTTTATCATGCTAAGAGGAGCAGGAAAAAGCAAAAAATTTCAGAATTGCACCTTGCAATGCGGAGAAATTACTGTTTGTGCATATACAATATTCATTGATTTTTGCCATTGAAAAACGTCCAGAAATGATTGAAGCTACTGATTGAATGAAAGGAGCTGGCATCTCACTCTCTTTGAATCTTCTTTATCATGCTAAGAGGAGCAGGAAAAAGCAAAAAATTTCAGAATTGCACCTTGCAATGCGGAGAAATTACTGTTTGTGCATTTACAATATTCATTGATTTTTGCCATTGAAAAACATGTTATTCATATACCAGAAATGTTTGAAGCTACTGACTGAATGAAAGGAGCTGGCACCTCACTCTCTTTGAATCTTCTTTATCATGCTAAGAGGAGCGGGAAAAAGCAAAAAATTTCAGAATTGCACCTTGCAATGCGGAGAAATTACTGTTTGTGCATTTACAATATTCATTGATTTTTGCCATTGAAAAACGTCCAGAAATGATTGAAGGTACTGACTGAATGAAAGGAGCTGGCATCTCACTCTCTTTGAATCTTCTTTATCATGCTAAGAGGAGCAGGAAAAAGCAAAAAATTTCAGAATTGCACCTTGCAATGCGGAGAAATTACTGTTTGTGCATTTACAATATTCATTGATTTTTGAAAATTGAAAAACGTCCAGAAATGATTGAAGCTACTGACTGAATGAAAGGAGCTGGCATCTCACTCTCTTTGAATCTTCTTTATCATGCTAAGAGGAGCAGGAAAAAGCAAAAAATTTCAGAATTGCACCTTGCAATGCGGAGAAATTACTGTTTGTGCATTTACAATATTCATTGATTTTTGCCATTGAAAAACATCATGTTATTCATATACCAGAAATGTTTGAAGCTACTGACTGAATGAAAGGAGTTGGCATCTCACTCTCTTTGAATCTTCTTTATCATGCTAAGAGGAGCAGGAAAAAGCAAAAAATTTCAGAATTGCACCTTGCAATGCGGAGAAATTACTGTTTGTGCATTTACAATATTCATTGATTTTTGCCATTGAAAAACGTCCAGAAATGATTGAAGCTACTGACTGAATGAAAGGAGCTGGCATCTCACTCTCTTTGAATCTTCTTTATCATGCTAAGAGGAGCAGGAAAAAGCAAAAAATTTCAGAATTGCACCTTGCAATGCGGAGAAATTACTGTTTGTGCATTTACAATATTCATTGATTTTTGCCATTGAAAAACGTCCAGAAATGATTGAAGCTACTGACTGAATGAAAGGAGCTGGCATCTCACTCTCTTTGAATCTTCTTTATCATGCTAAGAGGAGCAGGAAAAAGCAAAAAATTTCAGAATTGCACCTTGCAATGCGGAGAAATTACTGTTTGTGCATTTACAATATTCATTGATTTTTGCCATTGAAAAACATCATGTTATTCATATACCAGAAATGTTTGAAGCTACTGACTGAATGAAAGGAGCTGACATCTCACTCTCTTTGAATCTTCTTTATCATGCTAAGAGGAGCAGGAAAAAGCAAAAAATTTCAGAATTGCACCTTGCAATGCGGAGAAATTACTGTTTGTGCATTTACAATATTCATTGATTTTTGCCATTGAAAAACGTCCAGAAATGATTGAAGCTACTGACTGAATGAAAGGAGCTGGCATCTCACTCTCTTTGAATCTTCTTTATCATGCTAAGAGGAGCAGGAAAAAGCAAAAAATTTCAGAATTGCACCTTGCAATGCGGAGAAATTACTGTTTGTGCATTTACAATATTCATTGATTTTTGCCATTGAAAAACATCATGTTATTCATATACCAGAAATGTTTGAAGCTACTGACTGAATGAAAGGAGCTGGCATCTCACTCTCTTTGAATCTTCTTTATCATGCTAAGAGGAGCAGGAAAAAGCAAAAAATTTCAGAATTGCACCTTGCAATGTGGAGAAATTACTGTTTGTGCATTTACAATATTCATTGATTTTTGCCATTGAAAAACATCATGTTATTCATATACCAGAAATGTTTGAAGCTACTGACTGAATGAAAGGAGCTGGCATCTCACTCTCTTTGAATCTTCTTTATCATGCTAAGAGGAGCAGGAAAAAGCAAAAAATTTCAGACTTGCACCTTGCAATGCGGAGAAATTACTGTTTGTGCATTTACAATATTCATTGATTTTTGCCATTGAAAAACATCATGTTATTCATATACCAGAAATGTTTGAAGCTACTGACTGAATCAAAGGAGCTGGCATCTCACTCTCTTTGAATCTTCTTTATCATGCTAAGAGGAGCAGGAAAAAGCAAAAAATTTCAGAATTGCACCTTGCAATGCGGAGAAATTACTGTTTGTGCATTTACAATATTCATTGATTTTTGCCATTGAAAAACGTCCAGAAATGATTGAAGCTACTGACTGAATGAAAGGAGCTGGCATCTCACTCTCTTTGAATCTTCTTTATCATGCTAAGAGGAGCAGGAAAAAGCAAAAAATTTCAGAATTGCACCTTGCAATGCGGAGAAATTACTGTTTGTGCATATACAATATTCATTGATTTTTGCCATTGAAAAACGTCCAGAAATGATTGAAGCTACTGATTGAATGAAAGGAGCTGGCATCTCACTCTCTTTGAATCTTCTTTATCATGCTAAGAGGAGCAGGAAAAAGCAAAAAATTTCAGAATTGCACCTTGCAATGCGGAGAAATTACTGTTTGTGCATTTACAATATTCATTGATTTTTGCCATTGAAAAACATGTTATTCATATACCAGAAATGTTTGAAGCTACTGACTGAATGAAAGGAGCTGGCACCTCACTCTCTTTGAATCTTCTTTATCATGCTAAGAGGAGCGGGAAAAAGCAAAAAATTTCAGAATTGCACCTTGCAATGCGGAGAAATTACTGTTTGTGCATTTACAATATTCATTGATTTTTGCCATTGAAAAACGTCCAGAAATGATTGAAGGTACTGACTGAATGAAAGGAGCTGGCATCTCACTCTCTTTGAATCTTCTTTATCATGCTAAGAGGAGCAGGAAAAAGCAAAAAATTTCAGAATTGCACCTTGCAATGCGGAGAAATTACTGTTTGTGCATTTACAATATTCATTGATTTTTGCCATTGAAAAACGTCCAGAAATGATTGAAGCTACTGACTGAATGAAAGGAGCTGGCATCTCACTCTCTTTGAATCTTCTTTATCATGCTAAGAGGAGCAGGAAAAAGCAAAAAATTTCAGAATTGCACCTTGCAATGCGGAGAAATTACTGTTTGTGCATTTACAATATTCATTGATTTTTGCCATTGAAAAACATCATGTTATTCATATACCAGAAATGTTTGAAGCTACTGACTGAATGAAAGGAGTTGGCATCTCACTCTCTTTGAATCTTCTTTATCATGCTAAGAGGAGCAGGAAAAAGCAAAAAATTTCAGAATTGCACCTTGCAATGCGGAGAAATTACTGTTTGTGCATTTACAATATTCATTGATTTTTGCCATTGAAAAACGTCCAGAAATGATTGAAGCTACTGACTGAATGAAAGGAACTGGCATCTCACTCTCTTTGAATCTTCTTTATCATGCTAAGAGGAGCAGGAAAAAGCAAAAAATTTCAGAATTGCACCTTGCAATGCGGAGAAATTACTGTTTGTGCATTTACAATATTCATTGATTTTTGCCATTGAAAAACGTCCAGAAATGATTGAAGCTACTGACTGAATGAAAGGAGCTGGCATCTCACTCTCTTTGAATCTTCTTTATCATGCTAAGAGGAGCAGGAAAAAGCAAAAAATTTCAGAATTGCACCTTGCAATGCGGAGAAATTACTGTTTGTGCATTTACAATATTCATTGATTTTTGCCATTGAAAAACATCATGTTATTCATATACCAGAAATGTTTGAAGCTACTGACTGAATGAAAGGAGCTGACATCTCACTCTCTTTGAATCTTCTTTATCATGCTAAGAGGAGCAGGAAAAAGCAAAAAATTTCAGAATTGCACCTTGCAATGCGGAGAAATTACTGTTTGTGCATTTACAATATTCATTGATTTTTGCCATTGAAAAACGTCCAGAAATGATTGAAGCTACTGACTGAATGAAAGGAGCTGGCATCTCACTCTCTTTGAATCTTCTTTATCATGCTAAGAGGAGCAGGAAAAAGCAAAAAATTTCAGAATTGCACCTTGCAATGCGGAGAAATTACTGTTTGTGCATTTACAATATTCATTGATTTTTGCCATTGAAAAACATCATGTTATTCATATACCAGAAATGTTTGAAGCTACTGACTGAATGAAAGGAGCTGGCATCTCACTCTCTTTGAATCTTCTTTATCATGCTCAGAGGAGCAGGAAAAAGCAAAAAATTTCAGAATTGCACCTTGCAATGTGGAGAAATTACTGTTTGTGCATTTACAATATTCATTGATTTTTGCCATTGAAAAACATCATGTTATTCATATACCAGAAATGTTTGAAGCTACTGACTGAATGAAAGGAGCTGGCATCTCACTCTCTTTGAATCTTCTTTATCATGCTAAGAGGAGCAGGAAAAAGCAAAAAATTTCAGAATTGCACCTTGCAATGTGGAGAAATTACTGTTTGTGCACTTACAATATTCATTGATTTTTACCATTGAAAAACGTCCAGAAATGATTGAAGCTACTGACTGAATGAAAGTAGCTGGCATCTCACTCTCTTTGAATCTTCTTTATCATGCTAAGAGGAGCAGGAAAAAGCAAAAAATTTCAGACTTGCACCTTGCAATGCGGAGAAATTACTGTTTGTGCATTTACAATATTCATTGATTTTTGCCATTGAAAAACATCATGTTATTCATATACCAGAAATGTTTGAAGCTACTGACTGAATGAAAGGAGCTGGCATCTCACTCTCTTTGAATATTCTTTATCATGCTAAGAGGAGCAGGAAAAAGCAAAAAATTTCAGAATTGCACCTTGCAATGTGGAGAAATTACTGTTTGTGCATTTACAATATTCATTGATTTTTACCATTGAAAAACGTCCAGAAATGATTGAAGCTACTGACTGAATGAAAGTAGCTGGCATCTCACTCTCTTTGAATCTTCTTTATCATGCTAAGAGGAGCAGGAAAAAGCAAAAAATTTCAGACTTGCACCTTGCAATGCGGAGAAATTACTGTTTGTGCATTTACAATATTCATTGATTTTTGCCATTGAAAAACATCATGTTATTCATATACCAGAAATGTTTGAAGCTACTGACTGAATCAAAGGAGCTGGCATCTCACTCTCTTTGAATCTTCTTTATCATGCTAAGAGGAGCAGGAAAAAGCAAAAAATTTCAGAATTGCACCTTGCAATGTGGAGAAATTACTGTTTGTGCCTTTACAATATTCATTGATTTTTACCATTGAAAAACGTCCAGAAATGATTGAAGCTACTGACTGAATGAAAGTAGCTGGCATCTCACTCTCTTTGAATCTTCTTTATCATGCTAAGAGGAGCAGGAAAAAGCAAAAAATTTCAGACTTGCACCTTGCAATGCGGAGAAATTACTGTTTGTGCATTTACAATATTCATTGATTTTTGCCATTGAAAAACATCATGTTATTCATATACCAGAAATGTTTGAAGCTACTGACTGAATCAAAGGAGCTGGCATCTCACTCTCTTTGAATCTTCTTTATCATGCTAAGAGGAGCAGGAAAAAGCAAAAAATTTCAGAATTGCACCTTGCAATGCGGAGAAATTACTGTTTGTGCACTTACAATATTCATTGATTTTTGCCATTGAAAAACGTCCAGAAATGATTGAAGCTACTGACTGAATGAAAGGAGCTGGCATCTCACTCTCTTTGAATCTTCTTTATCATGCTAAGAGGAGCAGGAAAAAGCAAAAAATTTCAGAATTGCACCTTGCAATGCGGAGAAATTACTGTTTGTGCATATACAATATTCATTGATTTTTGCCATTGAAAAACGTCCAGAAATGATTGAAGCTACTGATTGAATGAAAGGAGCTGGCATCTCACTCTCTTTGAATCTTCTTTATCATGCTAAGAGGAGCAGGAAAAAGCAAAAAATTTCAGAATTGCACCTTGCAATGCGGAGAAATTACTGTTTGTGCATTTACAATATTCATTGATTTTTGCCATTGAAAAACATGTTATTCATATACCAGAAATGTTTGAAGCTACTGACTGAATGAAAGGAGCTGGCACCTCACTCTCTTTGAATCTTCTTTATCATGCTAAGAGGAGCGGGAAAAAGCAAAAAATTTCAGAATTGCACCTTGCAATGCGGAGAAATTACTGTTTGTGCATTTACAATATTCATTGATTTTTGCCATTGAAAAACGTCCAGAAATGATTGAAGGTACTGACTGATTGAAAGGAGCTGGCATCTCACTCTCTTTGAATCTTCTTTATCATGCTAAGAGGAGCAGGAAAAAGCAAAAAATTTCAGAATTGCACCTTGCAATGCGGAGAAATTACTGTTTGTGCATTTACAATATTCATTGATTTTTGCCATTGAAAAACGTCCAGAAATGATTGAAGCTACTGACTGAATGAAAGGAGCTGGCATCTCACTCTCTTTGAATCTTCTTTATCATGCTAAGAGGAGCAGGAAAAAGCAAAAAATTTCAGAATTGCACCTTGCAATGCGGAGAAATTACTGTTTGTGCATTTACAATATTCATTGATTTTTGCCATTGAAAAACATCATGTTATTCATATACCAGAAATGTTTGAAGCTACTGACTGAATGAAAGGAGTTGGCATCTCACTCTCTTTGAATCTTCTTTATCATGCTAAGAGGAGCAGGAAAAAGCAAAAAATTTCAGAATTGCACCTTGCAATGCGGAGAAATTACTGTTTGTGCATTTACAATATTCATTGATTTTTGCCATTGAAAAACGTCCAGAAATGATTGAAGCTACTGACTGAATGAAAGGAGCTGGCATCTCACTCTCTTTGAATCTTCTTTATCATGCTAAGAGGAGCAGGAAAAAGCAAAAAATTTCAGAATTGCACCTTGCAATGCGGAGAAATTACTGTTTGTGCATTTACAATATTCATTGATTTTTGCCATTGAAAAACGTCCAGAAATGATTGAAGCTACTGACTGAATGAAAGGAGCTGGCATCTCACTCTCTTTGAATCTTCTTTATCATGCTAAGAGGAGCAGGAAAAAGCAAAAAATTTCAGAATTGCACCTTGCAATGCGGAGAAATTACTGTTTGTGCATTTACAATATTCATTGATTTTTGCCATTGAAAAACATCATGTTATTCATATACCAGAAATGTTTGAAGCTACTGACTGAATGAAAGGAGCTGACATCTCACTCTCTTTGAATCTTCTTTATCATGCTAAGAGGAGCAGGAAAAAGCAAAAAATTTCAGAATTGCACCTTGCAATGCGGAGAAATTACTGTTTGTGCATTTACAATATTCATTGATTTTTGCCATTGAAAAACGTCCAGAAATGATTGAAGCTACTGACTGAATGAAAGGAGCTGGCATCTCACTCTCTTTGAATCTTCTTTATCATGCTAAGAGGAGCAGGAAAAAGCAAAAAATTTCAGAATTGCACCTTGCAATGCGGAGAAATTACTGTTTGTGCATTTACAATATTCATTGATTTTTGCCATTGAAAAACATCATGTTATTCATATACCAGAAATGTTTGAAGCTACTGACTGAATGAAAGGAGCTGGCATCTCACTCTCTTTGAATCTTCTTTATCATGCTAAGAGGAGCAGGAAAAAGCAAAAAATTTCAGAATTGCACCTTGCAATGTGGAGAAATTACTGTTTGTGCATTTACAATATTCATTGATTTTTGCCATTGAAAAACATCATGTTATTCATATACCAGAAATGTTTGAAGCTACTGACTGAATGAAAGGAGCTGGCATCTCACTCTCTTTGAATCTTCTTTATCATGCTAAGAGGAGCAGGAAAAAGCAAAAAATTTCAGAATTGCACCTTGCAATGTGGAGAAATTACTGTTTGTGCACTTACAATATTCATTGATTTTTACCATTGAAAAACGTCCAGAAATGATTGAAGCTACTGACTGAATGAAAGTAGCTGGCATCTCACTCTCTTTGAATCTTCTTTATCATGCTAAGAGGAGCAGGAAAAAGCAAAAAATTTCAGACTTGCACCTTGCAATGCGGAGAAATTACTGTTTGTGCATTTACAATATTCATTGATTTTTGCCATTGAAAAACATCATGTTATTCATATACCAGAAATGTTTGAAGCTACTGACTGAATGAAAGGAGCTGGCATCTCACTCTCTTTGAATATTCTTTATCATGCTAAGAGGAGCAGGAAAAAGCAAAAAATTTCAGAATTGCACCTTGCAATGTGGAGAAATTACTGTTTGTGCATTTACAATATTCATTGATTTTTACCATTGAAAAACGTCCAGAAATGATTGAAGCTACTGACTGAATGAAAGTAGCTGGCATCTCACTCTCTTTGAATCTTCTTTATCATGCTAAGAGGAGCAGGAAAAAGCAAAAAATTTCAGACTTGCACCTTGCAATGCGGAGAAATTACTGTTTGTGCATTTACAATATTCATTGATTTTTGCCATTGAAAAACATCATGTTATTCATATACCAGAAATGTTTGAAGCTACTGACTGAATCAAAGGAGCTGGCATCTCACTCTCTTTGAATCTTCTTTATCATGCTAAGAGGAGCAGGAAAAAGCAAAAAATTTCAAAATTGCACCTTGCAATGCGGAGAAATTATTGTTTGTGCATTTACAATATTCATTGATTTTTGCCATTGAAAAACGTCCAGAAATGATTGAAGCTACTGACTGAATGAAAGGAGCTGGCATCTCACTCTCTTTGAATGTTCTTTATCATGCTAAGAGGAGCAGGAAAAAGCAAAAAATTTCAGAATTGCACCTTGCAATGCGGAGAAATTACTGTTTGTGCATTTACAATATTCATTGATTTTTGCCATTGAAAAACGTCCAGAAATGATTGAAGCTACTGACTGAATGAAAGGAGCTGGCATCTCACTCTCTTTGAATCTTCTTTATCATGCTAAGAGGAGCAGGAAAAAGCAAAAAATTTCAGAATTGCACCTTGCAATGCGGAGAAATTACTGTTTGTGCATTTACAATATTCATTGATTTTTGCCATTGAAAAACATGTTATTCATATACGAGAAATGTTTGAAGCTACTGACTGAATGAAAGGAGCTGGCACCTCACTCTCTTTGAATCTTCTTTATCATGCTAAGAGGAGCAGGAAAAAGCAAAAAATTTCAGAATTGCACCTTGCAATGCGGAGAAATTACTGTTTGTGCATATACAATATTCATTGATTTTTGCCATTGAAAAACGTCCAGAAATGATTGAAGCTACTGATTGAATGAAAGGAGCTGGCATCTCACTCTCTTTGAATCTTCTTTATCATGCTAAGAGGAGCAGGAAAAAGCAAAAAATTTCAGAATTGCACCTTGCAATGCGGAGAAATTACTGTTTGTGCATTTACAATATTCATTGATTTTTGCCATTGAAAAACATGTTATTCATATACCAGAAATGTTTGAAGCTACTGACTGAATGAAAGGAGCTGGCACCTCACTCTCTTTGAATCTTCTTTATCATGCTAAGAGGAGCGGGAAAAAGCAAAAAATTTCAGAATTGCACCTTGCAATGCGGAGAAATTACTGTTTGTGCATTTACAATATTCATTGATTTTTGCCATTGAAAAACGTCCAGAAATGATTGAAGGTACTGACTGAATGAAAGGAGCTGGCATCTCACTCTCTTTGAATCTTCTTTATCATGCTAAGAGGAGCAGGAAAAAGCAAAAAATTTCAGAATTGCGCCTTGCAATGCGGAGAAATTACTGTTTGTGCATTTACAATATTCATTGATTTTTGCCATTGAAAAACGTCCAGAAATGATTGAAGCTACTGACTGAATGAAAGGAGCTGGCATCTCACTCTCTTTGAATCTTCTTTATCATGCTAAGAGGAGCAGGAAAAAGCAAACAATTTCAGAATTGCACCTTGCAATGCGGAGAAATTACTGTTTGTGCATTTACAATATTCATTGATTTTTGCCATTGAAAAACATCATGTTATTCATATACCAGAAATGTTTGAAGCTACTGACTGAATGAAAGGAGTTGGCATCTCACTCTCTTTGAATCTTCTTTATCATGCTAAGAGGAGCAGGAAAAAGCAAAAAATTTCAGAATTGCACCTTGCAATGCGGAGAAATTACTGTTTGTGCATTTACAATATTCATTGATTTTTGCCATTGAAAAACATCATGTTATTCATATACCAGAAATGTTTGAAGCTACTGACTGAATGAAGGGAGATGGCATCTCACTCTCTTTGAATCTTCTTTATCATGCTAAGAGGAGCAGGAAAAAGCAAAAAATTTCAGAATTGCACCTTGCAATGCGGAGAAATTACTGTTTGTGCATTTACAATATTCATTGATTTTTGCCATTGAAAAACGTCCAGAAATGATTGAAGCTACTGACTGAATGAAAGGAGCTGGCATCTCACTCTCTTTGAATCTTCTTTATCATGCTAAGAGGAGCAGGAAAAAGCAAAAAATTTCAGAATTGCACCTTGCAATGCGGAGAAATTACTGTTTGTGCATTTACAATATTCATTGATTTTTGCCATTGAAAAACATCATGTTATTCATATACCAGAAATGTTTGAAGCTACTGACTGAATGAAAGGAGCTGACATCTCACTCTCTTTGAATCTTCTTTATCATGCTAAGAGGAGCAGGAAAAAGCAAAAAATTTCAGAATTGCACCTTGCAATGCGGAGAAATTACTGTTTGTGCATTTACAATATTCATTGATTTTTGCCATTGAAAAACGTCCAGAAATGATTGAAGCTACTGACTGAATGAAAGGAGCTGGCATCTCACTCTCTTTGAATCTTCTTTATCATGCTAAGAGGAGCAGGAAAAAGCAAAAAATTTCAGAATTGCACCTTGCAATGCGGAGAAATTACTGTTTGTGCATTTACAATATTCATTGATTTTTGCCATTGAAAAACATCATGTTATTCATATACCAGAAATGTTTGAAGCTACTGACTGAATGAAAGGAGCTGGCATCTCACTCTCTTTGAATCTTCTTTATCATGCTAAGAGGAGCAGGAAAAAGCAAAAAATTTCAGAATTGCACCTTGCAATGTGGAGAAATTACTGTTTGTGCATTTACAATATTCATTGATTTTTGCCATTGAAAAACATCATGTTATTCATATACCAGAAATGTTTGAAGCTACTGACTGAATGAAAGGAGCTGGCATCTCACTCTCTTTGAATCTTCTTTATCATGCTAAGAGGAGCAGGAAAAAGCAAAAAATTTCAGAATTGCACCTTGCAATGTGGAGAAATTACTGTTTGTGCATTTACAATATTCATTGATTTTTACCATTGAAAAACGTCCAGAAATGATTGAAGCTACTGACTGAATGAAAGTAGCTGGCATCTCACTCTCTTTGAATCTTCTTTATCATGCTAAGAGGAGCAGGAAAAAGCAAAAAATTTCAGAATTGCACCTTGCAATGCGGAGAAATTACTGTTTGTGCATTTACAATATTCATTGATTTTTGCCATTGAAAAACATCATGTTATTCATATACCAGAAATGTTTGAAGCTACTGACTGAATCAAAGGAGCTGGCATCTCACTCTCTTTGAATCTTCTTTATCATGCTAAGAGGAGCAGGAAAAAGCAAAAAATTTCAGAATTGCACCTTGCAATGCGGAGAAATTATTGTTTGTGCATTTACAATATTCATTGATTTTTGCCATTGAAAAACGTCCAGAAATGATTGAAGCTACTGACTGAATGAAAGGAGCTGGCATCTCACTCTCTTTGAATCTTCTTTATCATGCAAAGAGGAGCAGGAAAAAGCAAAAAATTTCAGAATTGCACCTTGCAATGCGGAGAAATTACTGTTTGTGCATTTACAATATTCATTGATTTTTGCCATTGAAAAACGTCCAGAAATGATTGAAGCTACTGACTGAATGAAAGGAGCTGGCATCTCACTCTCTTTGAATCTTCTTTATCATGCTAAGAGGAGCAGGAAAAAGCAAAAAATTTCAGAATTGCACCTTGCAATGCGGAGAAATTACTGTTTGTGCATTTACAATATTCATTGATTTTTGCCATTGAAAAACATGTTATTCATATACCAGAAATGTTTGAAGCTACTGACTGAATGAAAGGAGCTGGCACCTCACTCTCTTTGAATCTTCTTTATCATGCTAAGAGGAGCAGGAAAAAGCAAAAAATTTCAGAATTGCACCTTGCAATGCGGAGAAATTACTGTTTGTGCATATACAATATTCATTGATTTTTGCCATTGAAAAACGTCCAGAAATGATTGAAGCTACTGATTGAATGAAAGGAGCTGGCATCTCACTCTCTTTGAATCTTCTTTATCATGCTAAGAGGAGCAGGAAAAAGCAAAAAATTTCAGAATTGCACCTTGCAATGCGGAGAAATTACTGTTTGTGCATTTACAATATTCATTGATTTTTGCCATTGAAAAACATCATGTTATTCATATACCAGAAATGTTTGAAGCTACTGACTGAATGAAAGGAGCTGGCATCTCACTCTCTTTGAATCTTCTTTATCATGCTAAGAGGAGCAGGAAAAAGCAAAAAATTTCAGAATTGCACCTTGCAATGTGGAGAAATTACTGTTTGTGCATTTACAATATTCATTGATTTTTGCCATTGAAAAACATCATGTTATTCATATACCAGAAATGTTTGAGACTACTGACTGAATGAAAGGAGCTGGCATCTCACTCTCTTTGAATCTTCTTTATCATGCTAAGAGGAGCAGGAAAAAGCAAAAAATTTCAGAATTGCACCTTGCAATGTGGAGAAATTACTGTTTGTGCACTTACAATATTCATTGATTTTTACCATTGAAAAACGTCCAGAAATGATTGAAGCTACTGACTGAATGAAAGTAGCTGGCATCTCACTCTCTTTGAATCTTCTTTATCATGCTAAGAGGAGCAGGAAAAAGCAAAAAATTTCAGACTTGCACCTTGCAATGCGGAGAAATTACTGTTTGTGCATTTACAATATTCATTGATTTTTGCCATTGAAAAACATCATGTTATTCATATACCAGAAATGTTTGAAGCTACTGACTGAATGAAAGGAGCTGGCATCTCACTCTCTTTGAATATTCTTTATCATGCTAAGAGGAGCAGGAAAAAGCAAAAAATTTCAGAATTGCACCTTGCAATGTGGAGAAATTACTGTTTGTGCATTTACAATATTCATTGATTTTTACCATTGAAAAACGTCCAGAAATGATTGAAGCTACTGACTGAATGAAAGTAGCTGGCATCTCACTCTCTTTGAATCTTCTTTATCATGCTAAGAGGAGCAGGAAAAAGCAAAAAATTTCAGACTTGCACCTTGCAATGCGGAGAAATTACTGTTTGTGCATTTACAATATTCATTGATTTTTGCCATTGAAAAACATCATGTTATTCATATACCAGAAATGTTTGAAGCTACTGACTGAATCAAAGGAGCTGGCATCTCACTCTCTTTGAATCTTCTTTATCATGCTAAGAGGAGCAGGAAAAAGCAAA
This sequence comes from Phyllobates terribilis, assembly GCF_046119375.1. Classification (NCBI taxonomy): domain Eukaryota; kingdom Metazoa; phylum Chordata; class Amphibia; order Anura; family Dendrobatidae; genus Phyllobates; species Phyllobates terribilis. The sequence continues at coordinate 157,197 of NW_027364790.1, forward strand.
AAATTTCAGAATTGCACCTTGCAATGCGGAGAAATTATTGTTTGTGCATTTACAATATTCATTGATTTTTGCCATTGAAAAACGTCCAGAAATGATTGAAGCTACTGACTGAATGAAAGGAGCTGGCATCTCACTCTCTTTGAATGTTCTTTATCATGCTAAGAGGAGCAGGAAAAAGCAAAAAATTTCAGAATTGCACCTTGCAATGCGGAGAAATTACTGTTTGTGCATTTACAATATTCATTGATTTTTGCCATTGAAAAACGTCCAGAAATGATTGAAGCTACTGACTGAATGAAAGGAGCTGGCATCTCACTCTCTTTGAATATTCTTTATCATGCTAAGAGGAGCAGGAAAAAGCAAAAAATTTCAGAATTGCACCTTGCAATGCGGAGAAATTACTGTTTGTGCATTTACAATATTCATTGATTTTTGCCATTGAAAAACATCATGTTATTCATATACCAGAAATGTTTGAAGCTACTGACTGAATGAAAGGAGCTGACATCTCACTCTCTTTGAATCTTCTTTATCATGCTAAGAGGAGCAGGAAAAAGCAAAAAATTTCAGAATTGCACCTTGCAATGCGGAGAAATTACTGTTTGTGCATTTACAATATTCATTGATTTTTGCCATTGAAAAACGTCCAGAAATGATTGAAGCTACTGACTGAATGAAAGGAGCTGGCATCTCACTCTCTTTGAATATTCTTTATCATGCTAAGAGGAGCAGGAAAAAGCAAAAAATTTCAGAATTGCACCTTGCAATGCGGAGAAATTACTGTTTGTGCATTTACAATATTCATTGATTTTTGCCATTGAAAAACATCATGTTATTCATATACCAGAAATGTTTGAAGCTACTGACTGAATGAAAGGAGCTGACATCTCACTCTCTTTGAATCTTCTTTATCATGCTAAGAGGAGCAGGAAAAAGCAAAAAATTTCAGAATTGCACCTTGCAATGCGGAGAAATTACTGTTTGTGCATTTACAATATTCATTGATTTTTGCCATTGAAAAACGTCCAGAAATGATTGAAGCTACTGACTGAATGAAAGGAGCTGGCATCTCACTCTCTTTGAATCTTCTTTATCATGCTAAGAGGAGCAGGAAAAAGCAAAAAATTTCAGAATTGCACCTTGCAATGCGGAGAAATTACTGTTTGTGCATTTACAATATTCATTGATTTTTGCCATTGAAAAACATCATGTTATTCATATACCAGAAATGTTTGAAGCTACTGACTGAATGAAAGGAGCTGGCATCTCACTCTCTTTGAATCTTCTTTATCATGCTAAGAGGAGCAGGAAAAAGCAAAAAATTTCAGAATTGCACCTTGCAATGTGGAGAAATTACTGTTTGTGCATTTACAATATTCATTGATTTTTGCCATTGAAAAACATCATGTTATTCATATACCAGAAATGTTTGAAGCTACTGACTGAATGAAAGGAGCTGGCATCTCACTCTCTTTGAATCTTCTTTATCATGCTAAGAGGAGCAGGAAAAAGCAAAAAATTTCAGAATTGCACCTTGCAATGTGGAGAAATTACTGTTTGTGCACTTACAATATTCATTGATTTTTACCATTGAAAAACGTCCAGAAATGATTGAAGCTACTGACTGAATGAAAGTAGCTGGCATCTCACTCTCTTTGAATCTTCTTTATCATGCTAAGAGGAGCAGGAAAAAGCAAAAAATTTCAGACTTGCACCTTGCAATGCGGAGAAATTACTGTTTGTGCATTTACAATATTCATTGATTTTTGCCATTGAAAAACATCATGTTATTCATATACCAGAAATGTTTGAAGCTACTGACTGAATGAAAGGAGCTGGCATCTCACTCTCTTTGAATATTCTTTATCATGCTAAGAGGAGCAGGAAAAAGCAAAAAATTTCAGAATTGCACCTTGCAATGTGGAGAAATTACTGTTTGTGCATTTACAATATTCATTGATTTTTACCATTGAAAAACGTCCAGAAATGATTGAAGCTACTGACTGAATGAAAGTAGCTGGCATCTCACTCTCTTTGAATCTTCTTTATCATGCTAAGAGGAGCAGGAAAAAGCAAAAAATTTCAGACTTGCACCTTGCAATGCGGAGAAATTACTGTTTGTGCATTTACAATATTCATTGATTTTTGCCATTGAAAAACATCATGTTATTCATATACCAGAAATGTTTGAAGCTACTGACTGAATCAAAGGAGCTGGCATCTCACTCTCTTTGAATCTTCTTTATCATGCTAAGAGGAGCAGGAAAAAGCAAAAAATTTCAGAATTGCACCTTGCAATGCGGAGAAATTATTGTTTGTGCATTTACAATATTCATTGATTTTTGCCATTGAAAAACGTCCAGAAATGATTGAAGCTACTGACTGAATGAAAGGAGCTGGCATCTCACTCTCTTTGAATGTTCTTTATCATGCTAAGAGGAGCAGGAAAAAGCAAAAAATTTCAGAATTGCACCTTGCAATGCGGAGAAATTACTGTTTGTGCATTTACAATATTCATTGATTTTTGCCATTGAAAAACGTCCAGAAATGATTGAAGCTACTGACTGAATGAAAGGAGCTGGCATCTCACTCTCTTTGAATCTTCTTTATCATGCTAAGAGGAGCAGGAAAAAGCAAAAAATTTCAGAATTGCACCTTGCAATGCGGAGAAATTACTGTTTGTGCATTTACAATATTCATTGATTTTTGCCATTGAAAAACATGTTATTCATATACCAGAAATGTTTGAAGCTACTGACTGAATGAAAGGAGCTGGCACCTCACTCTCTTTGAATCTTCTTTATCATGCTAAGAGGAGCAGGAAAAAGCAAAAAATTTCAGAATTGCACCTTGCAATGCGGAGAAATTACTGTTTGTGCATATACAATATTCATTGATTTTTGCCATTGAAAAACGTCCAGAAATGATTGAAGCTACTGATTGAATGAAAGGAGCTGGCATCTCACTCTCTTTGAATCTTCTTTATCATGCTAAGAGGAGCAGGAAAAAGCAAAAAATTTCAGAATTGCACCTTGCAATGCGGAGAAATTACTGTTTGTGCATTTACAATATTCATTGATTTTTGCCATTGAAAAACATGTTATTCATATACCAGAAATGTTTGAAGCTACTGACTGAATGAAAGGAGCTGGCACCTCACTCTCTTTGAATCTTCTTTATCATGCTAAGAGGAGCGGGAAAAAGCAAAAAATTTCAGAATTGCACCTTGCAATGCGGAGAAATTACTGTTTGTGCATTTACAATATTCATTGATTTTTGCCATTGAAAAACGTCCAGAAATGATTGAAGGTACTGACTGAATGAAAGGAGCTGGCATCTCACTCTCTTTGAATCTTCTTTATCATGCTAAGAGGAGCAGGAAAAAGCAAAAAATTTCAGAATTGCGCCTTGCAATGCGGAGAAATTACTGTTTGTGCATTTACAATATTCATTGATTTTTGCCATTGAAAAACGTCCAGAAATGATTGAAGCTACTGACTGAATGAAAGGAGCTGGCATCTCACTCTCTTTGAATCTTCTTTATCATGCTAAGAGGAGCAGGAAAAAGCAAACAATTTCAGAATTGCACCTTGCAATGCGGAGAAATTACTGTTTGTGCATTTACAATATTCATTGATTTTTGCCATTGAAAAACATCATGTTATTCATATACCAGAAATGTTTGAAGCTACTGACTGAATGAAAGGAGTTGGCATCTCACTCTCTTTGAATCTTCTTTATCATGCTAAGAGGAGCAGGAAAAAGCAAAAAATTTCAGAATTGCACCTTGCAATGCGGAGAAATTACTGTTTGTGCATTTACAATATTCATTGATTTTTGCCATTGAAAAACATCATGTTATTCATATACCAGAAATGTTTGAAGCTACTGACTGAATGAAGGGAGCTGGCATCTCACTCTCTTTGAATCTTCTTTATCATGCTAAGAGGAGCAGGAAAAAGCAAAAAATTTCAGAATTGCACCTTGCAATGCGGAGAAATTACTGTTTGTGCATTTACAATATTCATTGATTTTTGCCATTGAAAAACGTCCAGAAATGATTGAAGCTACTGACTGAATGAAAGGAGCTGGCATCTCACTCTCTTTGAATCTTCTTTATCATGCTAAGAGGAGCAGGAAAAAGCAAAAAATTTCAGAATTGCACCTTGCAATGCGGAGAAATTACTGTTTGTGCATTTACAATATTCATTGATTTTTGCCATTGAAAAACATCATGTTATTCATATACCAGAAATGTTTGAAGCTACTGACTGAATGAAAGGAGCTGACATCTCACTCTCTTTGAATCTTCTTTATCATGCTAAGAGGAGCAGGAAAAAGCAAAAAATTTCAGAATTGCACCTTGCAATGCGGAGAAATTACTGTTTGTGCATTTACAATATTCATTGATTTTTGCCATTGAAAAACATGTTATTCATATACCAGAAATGTTTGAAGCTACTGACTGAATGAAAGGAGCTGGCACCTCACTCTCTTTGAATCTTCTTTATCATGCTAAGAGGAGCAGGAAAAAGCAAAAAATTTCAGAATTGCACCTTGCAATGCGGAGAAATTACTGTTTGTGCATATACAATATTCATTGATTTTTGCCATTGAAAAACGTCCAGAAATGATTGAAGCTACTGATTGAATGAAAGGAGCTGGCATCTCACTCTCTTTGAATCTTCTTTATCATGCTAAGAGGAGCAGGAAAAAGCAAAAAATTTCAGAATTGCACCTTGCAATGCGGAGAAATTACTGTTTGTGCATTTACAATATTCATTGATTTTTGCCATTGAAAAACATCATGTTATTCATATACCAGAAATGTTTGAAGCTACTGACTGAATGAAAGGAGCTGGCATCTCACTCTCTTTGAATCTTCTTTATCATGCTAAGAGGAGCAGGAAAAAGCAAAAAATTTCAGAATTGCACCTTGCAATGTGGAGAAATTACTGTTTGTGCATTTACAATATTCATTGATTTTTGCCATTGAAAAACATCATGTTATTCATATACCAGAAATGTTTGAAGCTACTGACTGAATGAAAGGAGCTGGCATCTCACTCTCTTTGAATCTTCTTTATCATGCTAAGAGGAGCAGGAAAAAGCAAAAAATTTCAGAATTGCACCTTGCAATGTGGAGAAATTACTGTTTGTGCACTTACAATATTCATTGATTTTTACCATTGAAAAACGTCCAGAAATGATTGAAGCTACTGACTGAATGAAAGTAGCTGGCATCTCACTCTCTTTGAATCTTCTTTATCATGCTAAGAGGAGCAGGAAAAAGCAAAAAATTTCAGACTTGCACCTTGCAATGCGGAGAAATTACTGTTTGTGCATTTACAATATTCATTGATTTTTGCCATTGAAAAACATCATGTTATTCATATACCAGAAATGTTTGAAGCTACTGACTGAATGAAAGGAGCTGGCATCTCACTCTCTTTGAATATTCTTTATCATGCTAAGAGGAGCAGGAAAAAGCAAAAAATTTCAGAATTGCACCTTGCAATGTGGAGAAATTACTGTTTGTGCATTTACAATATTCATTGATTTTTACCATTGAAAAACGTCCAGAAATGATTGAAGCTACTGACTGAATGAAAGTAGCTGGCATCTCACTCTCTTTGAATCTTCTTTATCATGCTAAGAGGAGCAGGAAAAAGCAAAAAATTTCAGACTTGCACCTTGCAATGCGGAGAAATTACTGTTTGTGCATTTACAATATTCATTGATTTTTGCCATTGAAAAACATCATGTTATTCATATACCAGAAATGTTTGAAGCTACTGACTGAATCAAAGGAGCTGGCATCTCACTCTCTTTGAATCTTCTTTATCATGCTAAGAGGAGCAGGAAAAAGCAAAAAATTTCAGAATTGCACCTTGCAATGCGGAGAAATTATTGTTTGTGCATTTACAATATTCATTGATTTTTGCCATTGAAAAACGTCCAGAAATGATTGAAGCTACTGACTGAATGAAAGGAGCTGGCATCTCACTCTCTTTGAATGTTCTTTATCATGCTAAGAGGAGCAGGAAAAAGCAAAAAATTTCAGAATTGCACCTTGCAATGCGGAGAAATTACTGTTTGTGCATTTACAATATTCATTGATTTTTGCCATTGAAAAACGTCCAGAAATGATTGAAGCTACTGACTGAATGAAAGGAGCTGGCATCTCACTCTCTTTGAATCTTCTTTATCATGCTAAGAGGAGCAGGAAAAAGCAAAAAATTTCAGAATTGCACCTTGCAATGCGGAGAAATTACTGTTTGTGCATTTACAATATTCATTGATTTTTGCCATTGAAAAACATGTTATTCATATACCAGAAATGTTTGAAGCTACTGACTGAATGAAAGGAGCTGGCACCTCACTCTCTTTGAATCTTCTTTATCATGCTAAGAGGAGCAGGAAAAAGCAAAAAATTTCAGAATTGCACCTTGCAATGCGGAGAAATTACTGTTTGTGCATATACAATATTCATTGATTTTTGCCATTGAAAAACGTCCAGAAATGATTGAAGCTACTGATTGAATGAAAGGAGCTGGCATCTCACTCTCTTTGAATCTTCTTTATCATGCTAAGAGGAGCAGGAAAAAGCAAAAAATTTCAGAATTGCACCTTGCAATGCGGAGAAATTACTGTTTGTGCATTTACAATATTCATTGATTTTTGCCATTGAAAAACATGTTATTCATATACCAGAAATGTTTGAAGCTACTGACTGAATGAAAGGAGCTGGCACCTCACTCTCTTTGAATCTTCTTTATCATGCTAAGAGGAGCGGGAAAAAGCAAAAAATTTCAGAATTGCACCTTGCAATGCGGAGAAATTACTGTTTGTGCATTTACAATATTCATTGATTTTTGCCATTGAAAAACGTCCAGAAATGATTGAAGGTACTGACTGAATGAAAGGAGCTGGCATCTCACTCTCTTTGAATCTTCTTTATCATGCTAAGAGGAGCAGGAAAAAGCAAAAAATTTCAGAATTGCGCCTTGCAATGCGGAGAAATTACTGTTTGTGCATTTACAATATTCATTGATTTTTGCCATTGAAAAACGTCCAGAAATGATTGAAGCTACTGACTGAATGAAAGGAGCTGGCATCTCACTCTCTTTGAATCTTCTTTATCATGCTAAGAGGAGCAGGAAAAAGCAAACAATTTCAGAATTGCACCTTGCAATGCGGAGAAATTACTGTTTGTGCATTTACAATATTCATTGATTTTTGCCATTGAAAAACATCATGTTATTCATATACCAGAAATGTTTGAAGCTACTGACTGAATGAAAGGAGTTGGCATCTCACTCTCTTTGAATCTTCTTTATCATGCTAAGAGGAGCAGGAAAAAGCAAAAAATTTCAGAATTGCACCTTGCAATGCGGAGAAATTACTGTTTGTGCATTTACAATATTCATTGATTTTTGCCATTGAAAAACATCATGTTATTCATATACCAGAAATGTTTGAAGCTACTGACTGAATGAAGGGAGCTGGCATCTCACTCTCTTTGAATCTTCTTTATCATGCTAAGAGGAGCAGGAAAAAGCAAAAAATTTCAGAATTGCACCTTGCAATGCGGAGAAATTAATGTTTGTGCATTTACAATATTCATTGATTTTTGCCATTGAAAAACGTCCAGAAATGATTGAAGCTACTGACTGAATGAAAGGAGCTGGCATCTCACTCTCTTTGAATCTTCTTTATCATGCTAAGAGGAGCAGGAAAAAGCAAAAAATTTCAGAATTGCACCTTGCAATGCGGAGAAATTACTGTTTGTGCATTTACAATATTCATTGATTTTTGCCATTGAAAAACATCATGTTATTCATATACCAGAAATGTTTGAAGCTACTGACTGAATGAAAGGAGCTGACATCTCACTCTCTTTGAATCTTCTTTATCATGCTAAGAGGAGCAGGAAAAAGCAAAAAATTTCAGAATTGCACCTTGCAATGCGGAGAAATTACTGTTTGTGCATTTACAATATTCATTGATTTTTGCCATTGAAAAACGTCCAGAAATGATTGAAGCTACTGACTGAATGAAAGGAGCTGGCATCTCACTCTCTTTGAATCTTCTTTATCATGCTAAGAGGAGCAGGAAAAAGCAAAAAATTTCAGAATTGCACCTTGCAATGCGGAGAAATTACTGTTTGTGCATTTACAATATTCATTGATTTTTGCCATTGAAAAACATCATGTTATTCATATACCAGAAATGTTTGAAGCTACTGACTGAATGAAAGGAGCTGGCATCTCACTCTCTTTGAATCTTCTTTATCATGCTAAGAGGAGCAGGAAAAAGCAAAAAATTTCAGAATTGCACCTTGCAATGTGGAGAAATTACTGTTTGTGCATTTACAATATTCATTGATTTTTGCCATTGAAAAACATCATGTTATTCATATACCAGAAATGTTTGAAGCTACTGACTGAATGAAAGGAGCTGGCATCTCACTCTCTTTGAATCTTCTTTATCATGCTAAGAGGAGCAGGAAAAAGCAAAAAATTTCAGAATTGCACCTTGCAATGCGGAGAAATTATTGTTTGTGCATTTACAATATTCATTGATTTTTGCCATTGAAAAACGTCCAGAAATGATTGAAGCTACTGACTGAATGAAAGGAGCTGGCATCTCACTCTCTTTGAATCTTCTTTATCATGCAAAGAGGAGCAGGAAAAAGCAAAAAATTTCAGAATTGCACCTTGCAATGCGGAGAAATTACTGTTTGTGCATTTACAATATTCATTGATTTTTGCCATTGAAAAACGTCCAGAAATGATTGAAGCTACTGACTGAATGAAAGGAGCTGGCATCTCACTCTCTTTGAATCTTCTTTATCATGCTAAGAGGAGCAGGAAAAAGCAAAAAATTTCAGAATTGCACCTTGCAATGCGGAGAAATTACTGTTTGTGCATTTACAATATTCATTGATTTTTGCCATTGAAAAACATGTTATTCATATACCAGAAATGTTTGAAGCTACTGACTGAATGAAAGGAGCTGGCACCTCACTCTCTTTGAATCTTCTTTATCATGCTAAGAGGAGCAGGAAAAAGCAAAAAATTTCAGAATTGCACCTTGCAATGCGGAGAAATTACTGTTTGTGCATATACAATATTCATTGATTTTTGCCATTGAAAAACGTCCAGAAATGATTGAAGCTACTGATTGAATGAAAGGAGCTGGCATCTCACTCTCTTTGAATCTTCTTTATCATGCTAAGAGGAGCAGGAAAAAGCAAAAAATTTCAGAATTGCACCTTGCAATGCGGAGAAATTACTGTTTGTGCATTTACAATATTCATTGATTTTTGCCATTGAAAAACATCATGTTATTCATATACCAGAAATGTTTGAAGCTACTGACTGAATGAAAGGAGCTGGCATCTCACTCTCTTTGAATCTTCTTTATCATGCTAAGAGGAGCAGGAAAAAGCAAAAAATTTCAGAATTGCACCTTGCAATGTGGAGAAATTACTGTTTGTGCATTTACAATATTCATTGATTTTTGCCATTGAAAAACATCATGTTATTCATATACCAGAAATGTTTGAAGCTACTGACTGAATGAAAGGAGCTGGCATCTCACTCTCTTTGAATCTTCTTTATCATGCTAAGAGGAGCAGGAAAAAGCAAAAAATTTCAGAATTGCACCTTGCAATGTGGAGAAATTACTGTTTGTGCACTTACAATATTCATTGATTTTTACCATTGAAAAACGTCCAGAAATGATTGAAGCTACTGACTGAATGAAAGTAGCTGGCATCTCACTCTCTTTGAATCTTCTTTATCATGCTAAGAGGAGCAGGAAAAAGCAAAAAATTTCAGACTTGCACCTTGCAATGCGGAGAAATTACTGTTTGTGCATTTACAATATTCATTGATTTTTGCCATTGAAAAACATCATGTTATTCATATACCAGAAATGTTTGAAGCTACTGACTGAATCAAAGGAGCTGGCATCTCACTCTCTTTGAATCTTCTTTATCATGCTAAGAGGAGCAGGAAAAAGCAAAAAATTTCAGAATTGCACCTTGCAATGCGGAGAAATTATTGTTTGTGCATTTACAATATTCATTGATTTTTGCCATTGAAAAACGTCCAGAAATGATTGAAGCTACTGACTGAATGAAAGGAGCTGGCATCTCACTCTCTTTGAATCTTCTTTATCATGCTAAGAGGAGCAGGAAAAAGCAAAAAATTTCAGAATTGCACCTTGCAATGCGGAGAAATTTCTGTTTGTGCATTTACAATATTCATTGATTTTTGCCATTGAAAAACGTCCAGAAATGATTGAAGCTACTGACTGAATGAAAGGAGCTGGCATCTCACTCTCTTTGAATCTTCTTTATCATGCTAAGAGGAGCAGGAAAAAGCAAAAAATTTCAGAATTGCACCTTGCAATGCGGAGAAATTACTGTTTGTGCATTTACAATATTCATTGATTTTTGCCATTGAAAAACATGTTATTCATATACCAGAAATGTTTGAAGCTACTGACTGAATGAAAGGAGCTGGCACCTCACTCTCTTTGAATCTTCTTTATCATGCTAAGAGGAGCAGGAAAAAGCAAAAAATTTCAGAATTGCACCTTGCAATGCGGAGAAATTACTGTTTGTGCATATACAATATTCATTGATTTTTGCCATTGAAAAACGTCCAGAAATGATTGAAGCTACTGATTGAATGAAAGGAGCTGGCATCTCACTCTCTTTGAATCTTCTTTATCATGCTAAGATGAGCAGGAAAAAGCAAAAAATTTCAGAATTGCACCTTGCAATGCGGAGAAATTACTGTTTGTGCATTTACAATATTCATTGATTTTTGCCATTGAAAAACATGTTATTCATATACCAGAAATGTTTGAAGCTACTGACTGAATGAAAGGAGCTGGCACCTCACTCTCTTTGAATCTTCTTTATCATGCTAAGAGGAGCGGGAAAAAGCAAAAAATTTCAGAATTGCACCTTGCAATGCGGAGAAATTACTGTTTGTGCATTTACAATATTCATTGATTTTTGCCATTGAAAAACGTCCAGAAATGATTGAAGGTACTGACTGAATGAAAGGAGCTGGCATCTCACTCTCTTTGAATCTTCTTTATCATGCTAAGAGGAGCAGGAAAAAGCAAAAAATTTCAGAATTGCACCTTGCAATGTGGAGAAATTACTGTTTGTGCATTTACAATATTCATTGATTTTTGCCATTGAAAAACATCATGTTATTCATATACCAGAAATGTTTGAAGCTACTGACTGAATGAAAGGAGCTGGCATCTCACTCTCTTTGAATCTTCTTTATCATGCTAAGAGGAGCAGGAAAAAGCAAAAAATTTCAGAATTGCACCTTGCAATGTGGAGAAATTACTGTTTGTGCACTTACAATATTCATTGATTTTTACCATTGAAAAACGTCCAGAAATGATTGAAGCTACTGACTGAATGAAAGTAGCTGGCATCTCACTCTCTTTGAATCTTCTTTATCATGCTAAGAGGAGCAGGAAAAAGCAAAAAATTTCAGACTTGCACCTTGCAATGCGGAGAAATTACTGTTTGTGCATTTACAATATTCATTGATTTTTGCCATTGAAAAACATCATGTTATTCATATACCAGAAATGTTTGAAGCTACTGACTGAATGAAAGGAGCTGGCATCTCACTCTCTTTGAATATTCTTTATCATGCTAAGAGGAGCAGGAAAAAGCAAAAAATTTCAGAATTGCACCTTGCAATGTGGAGAAATTACTGTTTGTGCATTTACAATATTCATTGATTTTTACCATTGAAAAACGTCCAGAAATGATTGAAGCTACTGACTGAATGAAAGTAGCTGGCATCTCACTCTCTTTGAATCTTCTTTATCATGCTAAGAGGAGCAGGAAAAAGCAAAAAATTTCAGACTTGCACCTTGCAATGCGGAGAAATTACTGTTTGTGCATTTACAATATTCATTGATTTTTGCCATTGAAAAACATCATGTTATTCATATACCAGAAATGTTTGAAGCTACTGACTGAATCAAAGGAGCTGGCATCTCACTCTCTTTGAATCTTCTTTATCATGCTAAGAGGAGCAGGAAAAAGCAAAAAATTTCAGAATTGCACCTTGCAATGCGGAGAAATTATTGTTTGTGCATTTACAATATTCATTGATTTTTGCCATTGAAAAACGTCCAGAAATGATTGAAGCTACTGACTGAATGAAAGGAGCTGGCATCTCACTCTCTTTGAATCTTCTTTATCATGCTAAGAGGAGCAGGAAAAAGCAAAAAATTTCAGAATTGCACCTTGCAATGCGGAGAAATTACTGTTTGTGCATTTACAATATTCATTGATTTTTGCCATTGAAAAACGTCCAGAAATGATTGAAGCTACTGACTGAATGAAAGGAGCTGGCATCTCACTCTCTTTGAATCTTCTTTATCATGCTAAGAGGAGCAGGAAAAAGCAAAAAATTTCAGAATTGCACCTTGCAATGCGGAGAAATTACTGTTTGTGCATTTACAATATTCATTGATTTTTGCCATTGAAAAACATGTTATTCATATACCAGAAATGTTTGAAGCTACTGACTGAATGAAAGGAGCTGGCACCTCACTCTCTTTGAATCTTCTTTATCATGCTAAGAGGAGCGGGAAAAAGCAAAAAATTTCAGAATTGCACCTTGCAATGCGGAGAAATTACTGTTTGTGCATTTACAATATTCATTGATTTTTGCCATTGAAAAACGTCCAGAAATGATTGAAGGTACTGACTGAATGAAAGGAGCTGGCATCTCACTCTCTTTGAATCTTCTTTATCATGCTAAGAGGAGCAGGAAAAAGCAAAAAATTTCAGAATTGCACCTTGCAATGCGGAGAAATTACTGTTTGTGCATTTACAATATTCATTGATTTTTGCCATTGAAAAACGTCCAGAAATGATTGAAGCTACTGACTGAATGAAAGGAGCTGGCATCTCACTCTCTTTGAATCTTCTTTATCATGCTAAGAGGAGCAGGAAAAAGCAAACAATTTCAGAATTGCACCTTGCAATGCGGAGAAATTACTGTTTGTGCATTTACAATATTCATTGATTTTTGCCATTGAAAAACATCATGTTATTCATATACCAGAAATGTTTGAAGCTACTGACTGAATGAAAGGAGTTGGCATCTCACTCTCTTTGAATCTTCTTTATCATGCTAAGAGGAGCAGGAAAAAGCAAAAAATTTCAGAATTGCACCTTGCAATGCGGAGAAATTACTGTTTGTGCATTTACAATATTCATTGATTTTTGCCATTGAAAAACATCATGTTATTCATATACCAGAAATGTTTGAAGCTACTGACTGAATGAAAGGAGCTGGCATCTCACTCTCTTTGAATCTTCTTTATCATGCTAAGAGGAGCAGGAAAAAGCAAAAAATTTCAGAATTGCACCTTGCAATGCGGAGAAATTACTGTTTGTGCATTTACAATATTCATTGATTTTTGCCATTGAAAAACGTCCAGAAATGATTGAAGCTACTGACTGAATGAAAGGAGCTGGCATCTCACTCTCTTTGAATCTTCTTTATCATGCTAAGAGGAGCAGGAAAAAGCAAAAAATTTCAGAATTGCACCTTGCAATGGGGAGAAATTACTGTTTGTGCATTTACAATATTCATTGATTTTTGCCATTGAAAAACATCATGTTATTCATATACCAGAAATGTTTGAAGCTACTGACTGAATGAAAGGAGCTGACATCTCACTCTCTTTGAATCTTCTTTATCATGCTAAGAGGAGCAGGAAAAAGCAAAAAATTTCAGAATTGCACCTTGCAATGCGGAGAAATTACTGTTTGTGCATTTACAATATTCATTGATTTTTGCCATTGAAAAACGTCCAGAAATGATTGAAGCTACTGACTGAATGAAAGGAGCTGGCATCTCACTCTCTTTGAATCTTCTTTATCATGCTAAGAGGAGCAGGAAAAAGCAAAAAATTTCAGAATTGCACCTTGCAATGCGGAGAAATTACTGTTTGTGCATTTACAATATTCATTGATTTTTGCCATTGAAAAACATCATGTTATTCATATACCAGAAATGTTTGAAGCTACTGACTGAATGAAAGGAGCTGGCATCTCACTCTCTTTGAATCTTCTTTATCATGCTAAGAGGAGCAGGAAAAAGCAAAAAATTTCAGAATTGCACCTTGCAATGTGGAGAAATTACTGTTTGTGCATTTACAATATTCATTGATTTTTGCCATTGAAAAACATCATGTTATTCATATACCAGAAATGTTTGAAGCTACTGACTGAATGAAAGGAGCTGGCATCTCACTCTCTTTGAATCTTCTTTATCATGCTAAGAGGAGCAGGAAAAAGCAAAAAATTTCAGAATTGCACCTTGCAATGTGGAGAAATTACTGTTTGTGCATTTACAATATTCATTGATTTTTACCATTGAAAAACGTCCAGAAATGATTGAAGCTACTGACTGAATGAAAGTAGCTGGCATCTCACTCTCTTTGAATCTTCTTTATCATGCTAAGAGGAGCAGGAAAAAGCAAAAAATTTCAGACTTGCACCTTGCAATGCGGAGAAATTACTGTTTGTGCATTTACAATATTCATTGATTTTTGCCATTGAAAAACATCATGTTATTCATATACCAGAAATGTTTGAAGCTACTGACTGAATGAAAGGAGCTGGCATCTCACTCTCTTTGAATATTCTTTATCATGCTAAGAGGAGCAGGAAAAAGCAAAAAATTTCAGAATTGCACCTTGCAATGTGGAGAAATTACTGTTTGTGCATTTACAATATTCATTGATTTTTACCATTGAAAAACGTCCAGAAATGATTGAAGCTACTGACTGAATGAAAGTAGCTGGCATCTCACTCTCTTTGAATCTTCTTTATCATGCTAAGAGGAGCAGGAAAAAGCAAAAAATTTCAGACTTGCACCTTGCAATGCGGAGAAATTACTGTTTGTGCATTTACAATATTCATTGATTTTTGCCATTGAAAAACATCATGTTATTCATATACCAGAAATGTTTGAAGCTACTGACTGAATCAAAGGAGCTGGCATCTCACTCTCTTTGAATCTTCTTTATCATGCTAAGAGGAGCAGGAAAAAGCAAAAAATTTCAGAATTGCACCTTGCAATGCGGAGAAATTATTGTTTGTGCATTTACAATATTCATTGATTTTTGCCATTGAAAAACGTCCAGAAATGATTGAAGCTACTGACTGAATGAAAGGAGCTGGCATCTCACTCTCTTTGAATCTTCTTTATCATGCTAAGAGGAGCAGGAAAAAGCAAAAAATTTCAGAATTGCACCTTGCAATGCGGAGAAATTACTGTTTGTGCATTTACAATATTCATTGATTTTTGCCATTGAAAAACGTCCAGAAATGATTGAAGCTACTGACTGAATGAAAGGAGCTGGCATCTCACTCTCTTTGAATCTTCTTTATCATGCTAAGAGGAGCAGGAAAAAGCAAAAAATTTCAGAATTGCACCTTGCAATGCGGAGAAATTACTGTTTGTGCATTTACAATATTCATTGATTTTTGCCATTGAAAAACATGTTATTCATATACCAGAAATGTTTGAAGCTACTGACTGAATGAAAGGAGCTGGCACCTCACTCTCTTTGAATCTTCTTTATCATGCTAAGAGGAGCAGGAAAAAGCAAAAAATTTCAGAATTGCACCTTGCAATGCGGAGAAATTACTGTTTGTGCATATACAATATTCATTGATTTTTGCCATTGAAAAACGTCCAGAAATGATTGAAGCTACTGATTGAATGAAAGGAGCTGGCATCTCACTCTCTTTGAATCTTCTTTATCATGCTAAGAGGAGCAGGAAAAAGCAAAAAATTTCAGAATTGCACCTTGCAATGCGGAGAAATTACTGTTTGTGCATTTACAATATTCATTGATTTTAGCCATTGAAAAACATGTTATTCATATACCAGAAATGTTTGAAGCTACTGACTGAATGAAAGGAGCTGGCACCTCACTCTCTTTGAATCTTCTTTATCATGCTAAGAGGAGCGGGAAAAAGCAAAAAATTTCAGAATTGCACCTTGCAATGCGGAGAAATTACTGTTTGTGCATTTACAATATTCATTGATTTTTGCCATTGAAAAACGTCCAGAAATGATTGAAGGTACTGACTGAATGAAAGGAGCTGGCATCTCACTCTCTTTGAATCTTCTTTATCATGCTAAGAGGAGCAGGAAAAAGCAAAAAATTTCAGAATTGCACCTTGCAATGCGGAGAAATTACTGTTTGTGCATTTACAATATTCATTGATTTTTGCCATTGAAAAACGTCCAGAAATGATTGAAGCTACTGACTGAATGAAAGGAGCTGGCATCTCACTCTCTTTGAATCTTCTTTATCATGCTAAGAGGAGCAGGAAAAAGCAAACAATTTCAGAATTGCACCTTGCAATGCGGAGAAATTACTGTTTGTGCATTTACAATATTCATTGATTTTTGCCATTGAAAAACATCATGTTATTCATATACCAGAAATGTTTGAAGCTACTGACTGAATGAAAGGAGTTGGCATCTCACTCTCTTTGAATCTTCTTTATCATGCTAAGAGGAGCAGGAAAAAGCAAAAAATTTCAGAATTGCACCTTGCAATGCGGAGAAATTACTGTTTGTGCATTTACAATATTCATTGATTTTTGCCATTGAAAAACATCATGTTATTCATATACCAGAAATGTTTGAAGCTACTGACTGAATGAAAGGAGCTGGCATCTCACTCTCTTTGAATCTTCTTTATCATGCTAAGAGGAGCAGGAAAAAGCAAAAAATTTCAGAATTGCACCTTGCAATGCGGAGAAATTACTGTTTGTGCATTTACAATATTCATTGATTTTTGCCATTGAAAAACGTCCAGAAATGATTGAAGCTACTGACTGAATGAAAGGAGCTGGCATCTCACTCTCTTTGAATCTTCTTTATCATGCTAAGAGGAGCAGGAAAAAGCAAAAAATTTCAGAATTGCACCTTGCAATGCGGAGAAATTACTGTTTGTGCATTTACAATATTCATTGATTTTTGCCATTGAAAAACATCATGTTATTCATATACCAGAAATGTTTGAAGCTACTGACTGAATGAAAGGAGCTGACATCTCACTCTCTTTGAATCTTCTTTATCATGCTAAGAGGAGCAGGAAAAAGCAAAAAATTTCAGAATTGCACCTTGCAATGCGGAGAAATTACTGTTTGTGCATTTACAATATTCATTGATTTTTGCCATTGAAAAACGTCCAGAAATGATTGAAGCTACTGACTGAATGAAAGGAGCTGGCATCTCACTCTCTTTGAATCTTCTTTATCATGCTAAGAGGAGCAGGAAAAAGCAAAAAATTTCAGAATTGCACCTTGCAATGCGGAGAAATTACTGTTTGTGCATTTACAATATTCATTGATTTTTGCCATTGAAAAACATCATGTTATTCATATACCAGAAATGTTTGAAGCTACTGACTGAATGAAAGGAGCTGGCATCTCACTCTCTTTGAATCTTCTTTATCATGCTAAGAGGAGCAGGAAAAAGCAAAAAATTTCAGAATTGCACCTTGCAATGTGGAGAAATTACTGTTTGTGCATTTACAATATTCATTGATTTTTGCCATTGAAAAACATCATGTTATTCATATACCAGAAATGTTTGAAGCTACTGACTGAATGAAAGGAGCTGGCATCTCACTCTCTTTGAATCTTCTTTATCATGCTAAGAGGAGCAGGAAAAAGCAAAAAATTTCAGAATTGCACCTTGCAATGTGGAGAAATTACTGTTTGTGCATTTACAATATTCATTGATTTTTACCATTGAAAAACGTCCAGAAATGATTGAAGCTACTGACTGAATGAAAGTAGCTGGCATCTCACTCTCTTTGAATCTTCTTTATCATGCTAAGAGGAGCAGGAAAAAGCAAAAAATTTCAGAATTGCACCTTGCAATGCGGAGAAATTACTGTTTGTGCATTTACAATATTCATTGATTTTTGCCATTGAAAAACGTCCAGAAATGATTGAAGCTACTGACTGAATGAAAGGAGCTGGCATCTCACTCTCTTTGAATCTTCTTTATCATGCTAAGAGGAGCAGGAAAAAGCAAAAAATTTCAGAATTGCACCTTGCAATGCGGAGAAATTACTGTTTGTGCATTTACAATATTCATTGATTTTTGCCATTGAAAAACATGTTATTCATATACCAGAAATGTTTGAAGCTACTGACTGAATGAAAGGAGCTGGCACCTCACTCTCTTTGAATCTTCTTTATCATGCTAAGAGGAGCAGGAAAAAGCAAAAAATTTCAGAATTGCACCTTGCAATGCGGAGAAATTACTGTTTGTGCATATACAATATTCATTGATTTTTGCCATTGAAAAAC